>NC_143015.1:142242345-142416512 GCF_055824585.1 Amblyomma mixtum | reverse complement strand
GAAACGCGCCACAAGAGCGCTTATGCCAGCTAAATCATCTCGATAACCGAGGCAACGAGTCGAATTCTACTCCGAAGGCTCACTTAAAGCACGTTGCGTGCTTACAGTTCTGCACGCCATGTCGCCATCTGCCATGTGTGATCAATGGTGAGAAGACGTGCTCGAGCGACCGTATAAGCTAATCCGGGCCGAATGGCGTGCGTTAGGTACTATTAGTGCTATTAGGTTGCATCGTTGTGCTGGTGCCTTTATGAAACCTTGCAGACGAAAATACGACTCTGTTTAACCTTTCAACGTCTGACAAGGCTCCAGCCCGTAATCCTGGTTGATTCTCGGCGTTCTTAACCAAGAAGCGGAGACTTTATATTCGCGCGCAGTACGGACACCATTCCGGTAATTCCAGGTAGTTCCAGGATCTGCTAACGCTGACCTGAACATTGGAGGACGTGTGTGTGCGCGTGGGGAGAAGGGGGGGGGGGGGGGGGGGGGGGAGCAAGGCTAGAACGTGCACCGCACCTTTTGATTTCTGGAATCAAAAGCGAGCCCGCTGCTTCGAAAGCCCCGTCAGAATTTCGCGGGAAATCCCCAACGACGAGCAACGCCCACCATTTATGGTCGGCTAGCGAGTTAAAGTGAAAGGGAAAATGAGGGCGTAACGTTGGCGATTAATCTGCTCTGTACGCGCCATAGCTACGCTGTAGGATTCTTTTAACGTCCCTTGGCTGCTGACCCGAAAGACGCGGGTTCGATCCCGGCCACGGCGGTCGCGTTTCGATAGAGGCGAAATGCAAGAGGCCCGTGTACTATGCGAGGTCAGTGCACGTTAAAGAGCCCCAGGTGGTCGAAATTATCCGGAACCCTCCGCTACGGCGACCCTCATAGCCTGAGTCTCTTTGGGACGCTAAACCCCATAAACCCATCTTTAACGTCCACTGACATCGCACAGCACACGACAGTCTTTTTGCGTTTCGCCTTCTTGTAGATGCAGCCGGGAATCGAACCCACGACTTCGTGCAGAGTGAAGCAGATGATCGGTGAAGTCTCAAAGAGTGCTCAGTGGTGGCGGCGATGATGTCATTTCCGTTCAATCAACTTAACTATTATTACTAAATTTAGCTAATACAACCTCGCAGACATTCCCTTGACCTATTCTTTGTACGGTCGCCTGTGGCACGCACTAGATGTGGAACCAAGGCGAAATTTAAAGCTGGAGAACCCGTAGGGGGGAAAAATATGGCTAGAATGATAGTCAGATGAGCCGTAATGTCATGCAATTCACTCGTAAAGTCTTTAACATACACCTACCGAATCAGCATTCGCGCCCGTAATCCGATCGCAGCGCCGTCTTCGGCGAAGCGGCAGAGAAGCTCGGAAAAGGACCACTGCACGTATCCGTTGCAGCACTCACTCTCAATACACACCACAACGCACACGTCGAATTTCGGGGTCGCAAGGCACTTGGCAAATGCACAGGTCGAAATGAGGGATTCCTGGTGGCAATATGACGATGGACCGCGTATCAAGGTCTTCCAAATTGGAGCGTTCGTTGTGTTAGTTTCTCGTTTTCCTATAGCTGAGCGCTGTCAGCTTCTGCTCATATGCTACAAGGTGATATAACGCGAGCTAATTGAACTAGGATGCCTCAGTGTTCGGCGCACTGGGATGGGGGACGCCCTAGTTCCAACTTTCGCCGCTGCGTGCGTTGGGCGAGCGCCTTTTGTCAGCTTATTTCCAAACTCCAAACAGCTAGTCGTCTGTACTGGCCTTCGTGTTTGTCTTGGCAGCGTGCGAACCGTAAACCGCGCGTTACGCCGATTGGAGCCGACACAAAAAGTTCAGCAGGTCGGGAACGAATCTGTGCTACAAAGGGGGCTGTTTATTGTTTTTTAAGTGCGAGACGGAGCGAAGCGCTTGTTGTAACAGCGCCTGGGGTACTTTGTTTCGCTTTTATATCTTTTCTGTTGTTGCCGATGAAAGAAGTGGGCGGCGCGGTTAGGCGCGTGTGAAGACTTTGGTTGACGCACACCCTACGTACGGTTGGCTAATTTGGTATGTGGCGTTGTAGCTAACTATAAGCGGGAGGCCAATAACGTGGTAAACACGCGGGGGCACGCGCGGCGATGGTCTGCGTGGAGTCTATTTTTGTGTGGTTCTTGCTTGTCCGGTTCGTGCCCTCCTAACGTGGTTGATAGTAAAGGTAGCAGAGAAGATCTCTTCGGGAAAAAATAGCGTAATGGTTAAAGGTCCGGCATTGCAGGAACTTTGAAATCCAATACTTTCCCCAGCAATGACACAGCTATCCAGGCAACGGCTTTTTTTCTTTTCGATGGGGGCGAAATACTTAAGACGCCCATGTTCTATGCGATGTCAGTGCACGTTAAAGAAATTTGTTTAAAAAGAATGAACACAGTGAGGAGCAACAGTTTGGTATTTTTTAAAAATTATTTTATACCTCTTAGCCTTCGCCGCAGACTCTCGCTTTGTGTGGTTTTTTAACTGGTAGCTTTGCGTCCTGCTGCTTTAATTCGACCTCTTCGTCAGCGTTAATTCTGCGCTTCGGAATACCAACGCAAACCACCAACCTTCCGTTCCGCAGCCGAGCGTGCCGCTAATGGCTACGATACTTACTGCCAACGGATACGTAGTTCTCCTTGTCTAGGACGCTGGAGAGTGTTTGCAGAAAGGCGTCGAATCAGACGGATGCCCCCCAAACGCCCTCCAGTGTCTCCAGCATTTAAGATTCACAAACAATTGTGTACTTAATCAACATCTTAACCACACATCAGTGACACAAGCAGCAACACCGCGCTTAAGGCTTTCGCCTCACCGCAATTTAGGTCAACAAAGTGCCCCCCTGAATTTTTTTAAGCGGTCTCTTTTTCGCAGCAAACAGATCCGAGAGTGGTGGCCTGCGGCGCACCTAACCGGACCAAAACTCGAGTGGCTCGAAAGGACGTAGAAGAATAACCGCGCAAGTAGGAGGCCGAGGGCGTTGAACCGGGGTCGCCGGTTTTTCCGGAGTCTCAAAGAAGGGTCACAGCTCCTATTGAAGGTGAGGGGGGGGGGGGGGGGAGCGCGATAAGCGCGGTGAACGTTGCCCCCGCCTTTGTCCAAAGGCGTTCAAAGCTGAAAAACTCCTTCCCCGCAACTAGAACCGGAGCGTTCTTGTACGCGACCAAGTATTCCAGAGGTACACAGGGCCTAGCAGTATAAAGGGGAACGCCTGGATCCGAATTACGGGAAGATTACAATCTCAAAACAGTCAAAAAGCCTCGTTCTTATTTGTCTGCACGAACTGACGGACATATCGACCAATAAGAGCAGGGTTAACTGATCCGTTTCTGATTTGATCGTTACGCAATTCTGCCCCCCCCCCCCCCCCCCGATTTCTATGAAAAATAAGTTTATTCTCCTTAGTAAGTCTGAATCATGAGAACTGGTAACATTTATAAAGACTACTTACTATTCAAGGAAGTAACCGCGGCGTTGCTGTACAGTTGTTGCGATGCATCGGCGCGTGTGCCAGATATGAAACAGGTACAGCCCCGAGAAATATGAAAGGGAACACCCGATTTCCTCGCTACCAGTGATCAATCTACAAGAATGAGTGAGAAGTACTCTTTGTTTATACAGAGATAGCTATCAACGAAGTTTTTTTTTTTTTTCACTTAGCTTTTGCACAGCATGCCAGTGAGGAGTAATTGCTCCTCTAAATTAAAACTACTCCACTGTGAGACATTCCCCTAAAACACAATGTACAGACATATACGAGTGGAGCATGTAGGAAGCACAACAGAAGTAAGTATAATACCCCCCTCCCTGCCCGCATTTCGTTATAGCGTAGCTTCGCTGTATACCGCGTGCCGAGGCCTTGCCTCCGTTAACAGGGAAAGTGAAATTACGTTACGTATGCTTTTCTGTATAGTATAAAAGCGCAAAATAATACGTGTTCTTTGAAGCGTGCCTTTCCAGGCTTACTCTCCGATGGCTGGCACAGGCGGGCTCTTTGATGTTCGCGGTATGCAGGCAAAAGGCGGAACGTTTAAAAATAACAGAGGAAAAAAAACAATCAAAAGGAGATAATAGAGGAGATACGAAGGGGAAAGAAAATGACGCGCTGTAATTTGGAGGCGCCTCTCGTTCTGTTTGCTTTTTATTTTCCAACTCTCCCGACAGGTGGCAGGGGTGTCGCTCCCAAACAGCGACTCCAGCTCTACCTCCATACCATGCCTTATTCTCATTCGTCTATGCGCTACTCTAGTCTCTCTCGTTTCAGATTCTCCGTTTTGTAGATTTTTTTTTTTTTTTGCGGGGCCACCCGGACCTCTCCCGGCCATCTTCCTACCCCAAGCCACTGACTACCAGCGCTTGAATTCTATCTTGATTCTTTTTTTCTCTCTCTCTCTCTCTTCGCCTGGCTCCGTTGTTTGTGTATGCGTATTCGGAGTGGGCACGACTGCTTGCCTCCGCAGGCACCGAAAATAACAAAAAAAAATTAGATAAAGTCGATTACTCCAGCAAAGGCAGTAGATAAATGCGCACAGGAGGATAAATAAAAGGGGCCGCTCAGATATGGGCGCCCCCCGTAAGGTATAAGGGGCGACCGTAGTCGGTGGGAGACGATTCTTCCTTTCTTTCTTATGCATCTGTTTCTTCTTGAATCTGCTGAGCGTGGTTTTTCCCAGCGGAGAATAAGAATCCAGGTCACGGAAGAGAACGGGAGGGGGGGGGCGGCACTGACCATTGAGAGCGGCCCGATGCGCTCGCTTTCACGGACACAGCCGTGGCATCCCTCCTCACTGGCCCTTCCCATCTGTCTCTTCCGATGGGAGATGGGCCCGGAGAGGTTTCGCACGACCGATTACGAGGAGGGGGACCGATAGGCAGGGTTCGACGTCCGCGGTAGGGGACCACCGTCAGTGGTGGGGAAAAGTCTGCGCTGAAG
The DNA here is from genome assembly GCF_055824585.1 of Amblyomma mixtum. Lineage (NCBI taxonomy): Eukaryota > Metazoa > Arthropoda > Arachnida > Ixodida > Ixodidae > Amblyomma > Amblyomma mixtum. The sequence goes on along the minus strand of NC_143015.1, from coordinate 142,411,567 downwards.
TTGCTTAAAGTGAGGCGTTAATGTCGAAGGGCTTGTAGCGCGCCATCTAAGATGAGATTGAGATCATTGATTCGTTCGGAGAGGACTTCTGAGAATAGGAGGAGGAACCTATTATTTGTGCGATGTCGTTCAAGTAGAGAAACTAGGGGTGTTACAATTAAGACTACAGCTTAATTGTAACAGTTCGCTGCAGGGGTATACCGGGTTATAGACTCTTATAGCCTATCAGAGACTTTTTTATAGCCTATCAAAAGCGCTCGTGTTGTGTCTTTCACCCACTTTAGTCCTCGTTTTTGGCGCTAACGTCATTATGTATCAGAGTCCGTAGTCTGGTAGACCGCATAATAAAATGAAGCCTATAGGGTTTTGGACTGAACAGTGTCACCGACACGGAGCGAAGACTGCTTTTAGGAATCAGCGTTTTACGTACTAAACGTTAGTCAACAGTGTCGGTGCCGTCTTTATAACGGTAGTCGGAAATGGAAATAAGGTGATTAATGACTAACGAGAAATTTCAGACCGAGGGCTTTCCCGTAGTTGTTACCAATCCCTGCTTAGAAGAAACATTCGTAAAGCTCAAATGTAACAGCTCAAACTGCCACCACGGCATTGGTGCTCTCACAGGCGGACTTTTAAAAACCCAGCTTCGGTCTAGCTTACTGGAATTAGAAAACTAAGCCCGTTTAAAGTTGGCTTCAAGCTTGTTACCCCCTGGACATTCCGCACCGAACACCACGTTCACTCAATATAGAACCGATGGCGCGGTTTCTGCAACTTCCGGTTACGACAAAACAATTGACCCGAGTAATCGATTAGCATCGGACACAGCGAAGGCAGTAATACGAGGCGACCCTCTTCGAAGAATACATTACGTATACACGCTGCAGGCAATACACACACACGCGCGCGCTTTTCTGCCTACCTCTTACATCGGTGTCGGTATCAGGCCCGGAGACACGCAGACGACCGTGTAATCAAACGTCGTCCTCAGCACGACAGACCTTGCGAGGCAAGCACTGGTGCGACGGGCAGCGCTGGTCGCACTGACCGTCATAGGCCCCGAGCGAAACCAGATATGTATTCGGCATCCAAATCAATACACGCACGCACAAGGGAGTTCGTGCGTGAGCACGCGCGGAAGCAATTATAGCCTAGCCGCAATCACGCCCTCTCCCCTTCCTGCGCCATTGTCTCGCGAAACTTCCGCCTTGGCGCGTATGCCTCGGTCGGTCGCGGCGGCGCGGTTCTAACGTGTGTGCGCTTCGCGCGCACGGCCTCGCCCATTTCTCTTTCGCTTTGCTCCTCTCCACGCGACCGTCTCGACCAATCGGAGGGCGGCTAGCGCGCCGCGTATGACTGAGTCGTTCGTGGGGTTGTGACGTGAGAAGGCCGTAAGAACGTGCAGACGAGATTCTCAAGAAGTGCTTCCTGCACGTGTCTCGTGACAGGCAAGCACGTAGCGAGCGGTAACGAGTGGGCGTTGCACGTTTTCCACAATAGTGCCAAGGCGACGTGTTCGTACCTCTTCTGACTCAAGTACAACTTAATTAATGCGAATCAAATTATTGGACGTGTCCAAGATTCTTGGACAAAAATTTTGAATTTTGGGAAATTGAAAGCTATATGAAGATATTGAAAGTAATGGCACATTCTTCCGTTGTGCAGCAAAATCTTTCTTTTAAACTTTTTTCCATCGCTTGCACGGGTCAGTTAAGACTGCCATAGAAAACCAATGGGGAACGCTTTTGAGGACAGCAAAAAAAAAAAAAATGCCAAGTCTGTCGAAGGGAGATTTGTGGGTATATATTGGTTGTTGTAGCGAAATCTTACAATACAGTTGAACCTAGTTATAACGAAGTTGAAGGTGCCCATCGATTACTTCGTTATAGCCGTGACTTCGTTATAGCCCGCGATGACCGAGCTTCCACGGGGAATCGCCATTCCTTCGTTATAACCGTTGTTTCGCTATAAACCGCTTTCGCGTTCAAAGGCGCTTTTGTCCGGAATTGTTGAGTATGCTATGCTAAACAGCGGCAGGTTCGTGGGAAATTATTCTTAAGGGGATTTCTGTACCTTTGTTGTAGAAAAAAAGAAACAGGGGGGGGGGGGGGGGGGGAGCGAAGTGCTTTCCCCACAGAAAAGGAAAATGTTTTCGCTTAAAGGAGCCGGCACCTCCGACCGTGAGTCACTCTAACTACTCGAAACTAGTATAACCCGACAACTGCGTGAGAAACGCTGCTCTCCCGAGATGTTGCTTCTCTGAAAGGGCGTTGCAGCTGGCGATTGCGTCCGCGACAGGCAACGAACGGGTGCTCGTAAAACCGCTGTCGCTTCTAAAAAAAGCGACGCCAACATTACGCGAAGAATGCACGAATGAATGAAACCGGCTCGCCCGCCAAGCGCGGTGTACGAAGGTCGAAGAAACCGGCGTTTCGTAATAGCGGGTCGGGTCACGCTCGTCTCACGAGTTTTAACGCTGTCGTGTTTGACGCTGCCGAGAGCGCGGCGTTGTTTGGAAAGTATTAAACCGCTGGCGTCAAAATAAAGTGCAATCGCAGATCGCATTTACGTCACTCGTTCTGACGCGCTAAAGCTTGTTTCTCATTGGTCTGACACGGTCTGCGCGCGGACCAGTCCGGGAGCAGTTGGGAGCGTGACAACCGACACAGCTACCGACTGGCCGGTATTTACGTTCGGAACACTACACACATATAAATACTGGTATTCCTTTTTGGGGTCTGCGTATAGTGTTTTGTGTATAAAGCTTCTGCGCATTCCTTTTTGTATACATGTTTCATACTGAGCCGTTATTTTTATAAAATCAGTAGAATCTAACTAAAATTCGCCGAAGTGCCAGGATTTTATGGTTTATGGGGGTTTAACGTCCTAAGGCGACTCAGTAATCAGGGACGCCGTTGTGAAGGGCTCAAGAAATTTCGACCACCCGGGTTTTTTTAACGTGCATTGACATCGCACAGTCCACGGCTCTCTAGAATTTCGCCTCCATCGAAATTCAACCGCCACGGCCGAGATCGAACCCGCGTCTTTCGGGTCAGCACCCGAGCGCCATAACCACTGAGCCATCGTGGCAGTCTGTCAGGATTTTAATACGACTAAATTTTCGGCCTCCTTCCAATTATAATCATCCTAGTTTCGACAGACAGTAAGATGAAGCCTGAAGAGATCAGATACCTTCAACGGATAGGCTAAAAATGTAAAGCTAGATGGAGATAGGATTTTCGACAGTACAACTATTCTTTTACCGCCATCTGAAAGAAGGAAAGAGCAAATTCCCTAGTGCGTTTGTATCCGCTATGCACCCTGGCCAATTCCTCGCCGTGGTTATGTGCCATTAAGCCTGAGGACATCATTATCATCATCATCCTCCGGTTCTATCCCACCCTAATCGATGGAATAGAACCTGTAGCCGATCCTGCAGGTGATAGCAGCGGCGTGTCGACGCTCGAGCCCGTGAGTAAGGCCTTTACAGGGGACCGAATTAAACAGGTGCCAAACAGAAATAGAACCTGCGTGCTATAATCACCCGCCTCTACAGCTTTCATCGGCACTGTGGCCTCTACTAAGCGTATACCGTCTGGCGCTGGTGTATTGTGGACCCCCACAGGGCCGGTGTCCGCCCCTTTCATAGGGGCGCCAGGAATACGAATGCGAGAGACAATTGCCCGGGAGCCGCTGATTAGGTATGCTGGTCCATGCGGCCCCACAGGTGGCGCCGGCTTGAAAGCGCTGAAGGCAGGAGGCGCCACCTGTCTCCAGTGGGGTGGAGAGGGGGGTCACGTCGATATATAGCTATGTGCCACCCGACGAGGCACGTGAGAGAACGCCAGACAGAGCGAAGAAAGGCGTGAGAAAATACAGTAGCACGGGGCGTGGCGCAGAGAAGCGATTCGGAAACAATCAACATTTTTTTGCCGCCGTGGCCTGTGGAGCTGGATTTTAAAAACTACGCCGTGCCGTGGGCGTCGTCCTTTCAAACCGTAGCAGCGACAAAAGGAGAGAAAGGGAGAAAAAAAAAAACCACATGATGCACTGACAGGTTGCCGGCAACAAGTGCACATCAATGTGCACTACAACTTCTCCTTTTATCCTTTGTAGCCGTTCGTCTACAAAGGAAGGTAATTGTAAGCTGTTCAACCATAGGATGACTCATACGGTTCAACTAGCCCTCACTCAAACACGGCCAGAAACCGCCCCCCCCCCCCCCCCCCCCTCCCCTTCGTGCCTCGTGGTCACCGCGTAGTAACAGCAATTACCGTGTGTCCCGCAAGTTCGCTGCTGGTTGACTGAAAAGAAAGAAAGAAGGGCGCGGCAGTAGAGTGAAAGAGAGAGAGAGAGCAAACTTTCGTTCCAGAGTTTGAAGGTCGCTGTTTAGGTACCGGTGGCCGTACGACCACTTTGTAGTTCGCTTTCTTTCGGGCACTCAAGAAGGGGTTCAGCGAGTGTTGTGACGAGTGGTGGCTGGATGCATGAGTCATGCTCCCCACCCCAACCCCTGTGGTGACAGAAGGGGGAGACGGAGGGGGGGATATAGCAGGGATTCAGAGGAGTCACCTCCCTCCTTGGGGTGTCCCCAGTTTTGACGAGAGAAAAAAAAACTCTACAGACCGGGGAGCACTCCGTGAGCGGAACTTCCTTTGCCCGCCGCAAAACACAACAGCGCCAAACCAAACTGGGCAGCATGGCAGGGAAGGGGGGACAGGAAGGAAGACCTTAGGGCAAACATAAGGTGGCGGCCGCGCCGTACCCACAAAGAAAAGAGCTGGGCAACAATGGAAGCTGCGTGCGTGGTGAATGCGTTTAAGTATTGTACGTATTTTTGTGCGCGGATTATAGCACATCCAGGGGAACCTGCCCAGGCATAGGCACGGGAAAGTCGTCGCGTGCAGGGTTCCACCGGTCGACCTTGGGGTTCGCGTGTCAGCTTAAATAAGGTAAAGTTAACACGAACAAAATGTCCAAAGCACACTCATACTACTTCTCCGAACGTTCATGTCAAACCAGCTGCAAAGGTGGTAGCTAATAAACAAATTCCTACCGCGTACGTGCCATGAACTTGATCGGGAGAAAACCCATTGCGGCGCCGGAGGCGGGATTTCAGCGGCGGCGAAATGCAAGAACGTCCTTGTGCTGTGCGACGCTGATGCATGGTAAAGAACTTTATAAACGCCCATGCGACTCCGTCTATGAGGTGAAAATAAACAGCTGAAAACACGAGAGGCCAGTAACTGCTGCAAGAACAGCGTGGCCGACCGTGGCACTGGTTACCATACCTCCGGTGGCTTGACAAATGCTTATCCTTTCCGTATGCTTCGAAGTTGAGAAACACCCGAGGAATCGGCGTGGAAAGAAACTGCTTTCATCCGTCTATTACTATCAGTGCCGGCGGCTTCGTGGTTTCTGTTCTGCCGTGTCAGCAGCGGGATGGAAAACAAAAGGTTTAGTTGAAATACATTTTTCGTTATTTTATTTATCGTACTGGCAGTGCTCAAACAGATTTAAAAGAAGTCCAGTACGAAACAGCAAACCCAAGAGAAGGCACGCCGTGACGTTTGGACAGAATAACATACGACTCATGCGGCGCTTTCTACCGCATTTGGACTTTAGTTCAGAAAGCCTCGCTATAACGTAACTGCCAAATATTGATAACACTGTGAGACAATGGGTTTCGTGAAAAAGTTCATCATTGATAAGATCCTGGAATGTTTCAATATGCAAGACCCGGCTTCCAGGCGAGAGTTGAACTAAGCGACAGGCCTCAACCACAGTTCTTCAACACACCAGTTACCGAACATTGGATCAAAATCAGGGCATGAGGTGAGAACGAGCAGGCGCCCTGCAGTATGTCCCTCCCTGCCACAATTATGTGTAAACAGCTGCGACAGTAGTTCGTTTACATGCCTCAAGGGGCGCGAAAATCAGCTAACTTCAATAAGGTTGGTTGGTTTATGGGGTTTAACGTCCCAAAGCGACTTAACTTCAATAAGGTTAGAAGTGTAGGAAACCGTAGGTAAAGAATATGGCAGTTTAAAAAAATAAAAAAATAAAAGCTGAGCTTGGTGGCAATTCTCACCACCCCGTTTCAAAGGGGGTGCTCCTATCCATCCATCCATCTCCGAGTTTTGGCCCAGTCACAGTTTCGCACATATATGATGAAAGATTTCACGTCGCATTATAAAGCACACCTGGCGTTGGTCTAAAAAGAAAAAGTTGAGGAGCCTTTCGGCTTTTGAATCACTTACAAAATTCTCGGCAAAGAACGAATCCAGCAGGCTGTTCAAATACGTTGGGCTGTTCGACGCGTCGCAGTGCACACGGAGCAGACGACACACGAACAGGGGCCGAGTAGCAGACGACGTTCGCAGCCCCAACGGAGAGAATCCAACCATCCAACGGCTTCTCGCACTCTCTCACGCTCTACAGAAGCGCGAAACTATTTCGTCCTTCTCTGCTTCTTTTTTTTTCTTTTTTTATCCACCTTTCCTCTAAAGTAGGCAGGGGATGGGAGCATGGAAAGCGGGGAGTCCAGTTTCGGTGAAAAAGTCGAGGGGAAAAAAATGTAAATAACAAACTGCCTCGCACACAAAAATAGAAATTGAAAAATAGAGCCGGGAGAAACGGAAAGTCACGACAGCACGCGCTGACCATATGCCTATACAGCACACGACACCACTCTCCTCGAGCGGCTGCTAGAGGCGTTTCCAGCCCGCGAATGGCGGTGTTACTGCAAATGAATTTACCTCTCCCTCTACCCTCGTTCTCTCTCTCTTAGAGCATTTCTCAAAACTAGAAGGGGAGGAGCTACGAAGCCTGTACGACACGCGAGCAAAAAATATCAAGAACAAAAAGACGAGCCGGTGAAGCGCCCCAGCAAAAGTCAAAACAGACACAAAAGCAAAACGCATCGCTCCCTCCGAGGAAGAAACCCCGTGACCCAAATCTCGCCCCGCGCAGACATCCGCTTTGAGAAGCGATTATGCCACACGGTCGCTAGCCCAACCGGCGGTACTATATTCAAGGGGGGCCCCCGTTCGGGTGGGGGGAAGACGGGCAACGGTCGGTGAGAGGCGGTGGCGCGAAAATGACCGCCTTTTGTTTCTTTACGCGGCGCATAGATGCCGCTTCTTGGCTCATCGATGGAGGGAAAAGAAATAATAGACGGAGTGAATGGCCGCTCGTTCGCTGGGCTTCATCGCGTCGGGTAGGATGCAGCGCTGAGGTAGAGGGGGGGAACGGACGCTGCTTCGGAGGCAAGAAAGAAATAAAGAGAAGCAAAATGGCCACGCGCAGCGAGCCGGGCGCGGGCGAGACTCGTGGTGTGGTGTGTGTGGCTTTGATAAACGAACCGCCGCGCCGTCTCAGCATTTCCGAGAAGCGGGTCGTTTTAATTGAGGCTTCCTCCGTTCTCGGGTCGACAACTGTTGCTACCCCCCCCCCCCCCCCCCCCCCCTTTCTTGCGGTTGATCTTGGTGCTCGGATGCCTTCTGAATTCATCTGGTTGGGCCACTTCCTCGATTAAACGATCCCTGCCCGTAGGCGGATCGGAAGCGGTTAGATTGCGCCAGCATCCGCAGGGACTCGACGGAGGCATGAACTACGCACGCGATATCTGGGTTAATGCGAACATGGAGCACGTTTAATCACGCGATTGCAGGCAAAAACTTCGACCTTCCAAACCCGGCCGCCGTTGCTGCGTGTGGCGCTGGGGTCGTCGGGAGTTGTTCTCCGCCCACCATAGAGTTTTACCTAGAGGGAAAGCTGGCGGCCCGTCAATGGGAGTTTGCGTGGAGATCCCTCGAGACATGGAGGAAAAAAAACTGCCTCGAGGCCACTTCAGCCACCATGGGCGCTCAAAGCATCATGGGGCGGTGAGCTACCGACTGCAGAACTTCAACTTTTGGCCAAAAAATAATGCAAAAATAAGCGCTATTCGATAATCAGGAATGTACTAACATTCAATATCCTGTCTGTAAATTGCAACAAACGAGCAGAAAAGCATTTAAGTGCAAAGTTCGCCCAAAATAAGGGATGGCTAGCTCTTATTGGCCAAGTAATGAACACTACAAAAACTAATATTTCGTAATTAACAGGCGCACTTTTAAAAGTAAATATGTTTTTAAAAAAATGTTGTGCTTAAACACTATAAGAGGTTTTTAATGGCATTTCAGAAAAGTAAAACCTTTTATTGGCGTCGTGTGTCGTCGCGTTTTCACTACTATGGGTTTTGCACACTGCGTTCGCGCGAAAGTCGTCTGCGCACACACGAACAGCGTTTTCGGAATGAAACGTCTTAGTTGTGCCACTCCGTGTTCGCGAAAAATTACGACTGTGCCGCAACAATTAAGTAGCTCACCGCCCCATGATGCTTTGAGCGTCCATGGTGGCTGAAGTGCAGCGCCGCCAGCTTTCCCTCTAATAGTAAGAAACTCTATGCCGCCCACCTGCGAGTGAAACACTACGCTGTGGCCGCAACTATTGACACTCGCGTTACTTCATTTGTTCTTCATAGGTGGCGCTACAATCCGCAGCATTCCATAAAATTCGCCCTACGGCTATCTTTCTCTATGCTACGGCACCCTCCATGACGGCACCTCTTTCAACTTTCACTCCCATCTTCATCCTTTCCCAGACGGCGCTGTTGAAGTGCCCACCGAGATGCGAGACAGCTACTATTTCCTTTCCTCAAAAGTCACCAATTTTTTTAGACCATCAGGTGCACAGCACCGCAGCAGCAAGCAGTCAGCAGCTATGCAAACTATTGTGTAATAGTTCAGACTAAAGGCCTGTTGCAAAGAGCGCAGTATTTCGCAGATTTTACCGTATTTTCTTCATTTGAGAGCATTTGGAGAGACAGGAAGATCCAAGGTACAAACAAAATTTGCGCAGCTAAGCGTGATTGCTAAGAGAACGTTGAGGTGCCGTTCAGCGATTGCTGTTACCTTGAGCAGCAATAGGCCGAATGGCGACGTGCACCTTAAAAAGTACGGCCGGCCTGACTGTTCCGGACAAGTACGAAGCGTTGTTTACCTCTTCATCATGCAAGGATGATCCCATGCACTGGCTCTGAACTGTCGAGACACCTGCTTGACTGAATGTCGCAGGCGAAGTGCTTATCACGCGTTGCCCAGGGAAACGAAAACGATTGGATATGCGTTGGGAAGAGCGTCGGACTTCGGCAGTAGTGATATCTCCAGTGCGCCGTCTATGGTGACTTGCCCCACTTTATTCCCGAACACGAGCGAGTTCAATGGATGCCACCCACGCCCGCTTTAGATTGACTGCATCTGACACTGAATTTATTCCTCACAGGTGGCGCGACAATCTATTTTGGGCTAAAGCGGTTAAGGGGGTTTTATTTTTAGCCAACACTCTGAACACGAATACGCCTATATGGGAGTAAAACGGGAGTAACCCTAGCAGCACGGCTAATTCGCCCAATATTAAAAATGTATTCGCCAAAGTTGGGCCTACAAAGGACCAGATTGAAATAATGAATTTCCAATATTGGGCCAATTTCCAATATTGGGCCAATTTCCAATATTGGGCCACACCCATTTATAAAAGTGAATGCGCTAGATTACTGCTGACTCCCTTTTTACTGATTTCTGTTTAGAGTTTGGTGTGTCGTCGCAACTTCCACTGCGCTCCAAGAACTGGTCTAAGATTCGTTTCTGCGAACATTCGGGAACTTGAAAAATTATTTTTTTTTTATGGGGTTTAACGTCCCAAAGCGACTGAGGCTATGAGAGACGCCGTAGTGGAGGGCTCCGGAAATTTCGACCACCTGGGGTTCTTTAACGTGCGCTGACATCGCACAGCACACGGGCCTCTAGCATTTCTCCTCCAAAGAAATTCAGCCGCCGCGGCCGGGATCGAACCCGCGTCTTTCGGGTCAGCAGCCGAGAACCATTGGTTAAGAAATAGTAAGAAATAGTAAAGAAATAGTAATACTAAACCCGCAAGTTGTCCTTTGAAGATGAAGTGCACGACCATTTCCGCACATAACCGTATCCTACACATTCGATCCCCATCGATGCCCGTCGGGGTCGAACCCTCCACTTCGCGGTACTTGGGAGAGGCTTCTTTGCTGGCATTATACTATAGGCAGCACCTCCTCCGGCCCATTCAACACCCGCCCATAAATCAGCCTCTGGTGGAGACGACGGTTGTGTTTATTTTCCCAAGGCCGGCGCTTTCTCGAGAGAAGCGCGCGAGCGCCTTGTCCCACATGCGTATTTGATTGCCACCTCGCAGCCCGCGTGTACGTCGTGACAACTTGCGTCGAGGTCCTCGGGCCGCGATCCGTCGAGCGCGAATTCCGTGTGGCAATCCACCGGCGAGCAAGATGCCTATACGGACACGTTTTAGGACTTTCCTGCTCAGTTGGGCGCGTTACAAACGGGAACATTTCCGTGCCTAAACATCCTAAGTAAAATCTACCCACACAGTACAAGAGCGAGTGCCCGTGGTGTGGAGACAAACCAACCCTATATCATACCACATGGGCTTGCCGGAAAATAGACGAGCTATCAATAGTAGAAAACCCGAGTGAGGAACAGTGGGAGGGGATGCTATCCAGCGACATCCTGAAAGTCCAACAAGGACTGGTAAGGCGTGCACGCAGGGCAGCGACCCTCAGCGGAGCCCTGGACTAGGGGAACCGACCCTGATGATAAGATGAAAGACTCCTTCTGAAGCCGCAAAAAAAAAATATTCTAAAATAGAGCAAATAAACGTTTTCCACCACCACCACCTCGAAGCCTTCGCCCAAGACTACAGTGTGGATCTTGGCATATCATCGCTGAGAAGCGCAGCTCAATTGTCTCTTATCTGTGCCGGGCCATCGCGGCAAAAGACTGCGAGGACACTTTGGCAACTAAAGTGTTGAGAGGCGAAAGCCAAGGACACTGTGCCGTGACGACTTCCGGTTGATGTGACGTCACACCAATCCCGTGGTTACATCGATACCAAAATTATGCATCTTTAGGGAATCTAAAGTGTCAATTACGCTTAATTACACGTTTTTACATCTAATTTGAAACAAACTCGACGTTTTCCCAGCCATTCTGTGATAATTTTCATTATGCCGTGACTACTGCCAGTGGACATGACGTCACACCGTTCCCGTGGCTATATCGACGTCTGCGCTATTTCGACACAACTTCGTCATTTTTGCCAATAATTAATTAACTATTTAATCTAGAGTCATCAAACTTGCATTCTAGGTTCATTTCTTCCTCCTCTATCTGAAGCAACCATTGGTTTTCATCTATCTTGTTTAGTTCCCGAGTTAAACGCGTGTGACACGCTTTGTTAACGGACGACAGTACGAGCCGTTAAAGGCTTTCGCCTTAATATATGCCGCCAAGGATCGTAGTCGGAAAGTGTGCTGCCGTCTCGGAGAGCGTTAGTTGCGTGACAGCTCGTGCTGGTTATAAATGAAGACAAGTTGCTTCTGCCTACTTTCGAAAGTTTTACTGAAATCGTGAGCTTTTACAGAGAAGATTTTCTTAAAATATTCATTTTGCACTAGAGGTATTGATACAATGGCAAGTGCATTTTCAGCCAGGATGAAACGGGAAAGAAGTGCCCCAATCTGTCCTCACGTAGCCGTCGTTACCTCCACAAATTTTAAGCATCTCCAACTAGCCGGCGCTGACCGAAGTCGACACGTTCGCCTTAGCTGACACTCTTGGCATACGGGGCCTGGCGCCGTTTACACACACGCGCAAACAATCGCCCAATAAAAAGCAAAAATGATAACGCCAATCGCAGCCTTATCATTTAGACTTTTATACTGCGTGATTGATTGTTTGCGTGCATGTGTAAATATATTTATTGTACACAGCTCTAACCCTGCCCTCTATCGCTATCGGTACTATCTTCGTTTTCAACTTATCTGTCTCCTCCCTGTTCCTTTACCTCCGCCGGCCGCAGCTCGGGTGCTTAAGATAGACAGCAACTGCCGCTGTCGGCAACTCCTTTTCTTTCCGTTTTTTTTTTTAATTTAACAACCACCACTGCTACTACGCGTTTTTTTTTTTTTACAGGATCGTTCATTTTGCCACGCTAGACTGTAAACGGAAAGGAGTAAAAAGGAAATATGCTGTCCTCTAGCTCACACCAATTTGCAGAAGGACGCGGGTTCGATTCCGGCCGCGGCCGCCGAATTTCTGTGTAGGCGTAATTCTAGAGGCCCGTGTACTGTGCGATGTCAGTGCACGTTAAAGAACCCCAGGTGGTCGAAATTTCCGGAGCCCTTCACTACGGCGTCCCTCATAGCCTGAGTCGTTTTGGGACGTCAAACCCCAGCAAACCAAACTGAACCTTTTGTAGAAGGGACTGCGCTAGAGGGCAACTTTACTCCCTTTTCGCTACTCTCTGTTTGGAGTGTAACAACCGGCGCACTTACACAAGCTGCCACGGGAAATGTGCATGAGATAGACCACCTCCCCAACCCACCCCCTCGCCCGATCTGTTAACACTTTATATCCTGCACGCAACATCCACCCCCCTCTGGTTCCCGCGAGAAACAACAACAGCCCAGTGTTGGAAGCCAGGCGCCATTGTGTCCTGTTCCGCCGACCGTGACCTTTCGTGCCGAGAAAAAAATGCCGCCTATGCGTCACTGGACGGATATGCACACGCCGCGCCTCTGCTTCTCACGCCATCCCCGCTGGCGCCCCCCGTGTTCGTGAGAAAAGAAAAAAAAAACGAAAAGAATGGCGACTCCGGAATGCGGCGGACGCTTTCTCGCGCACAGACCGCCCGCCTTTGTGCAGGCATTTCTAGCCCGAGCCTCGTAAGAACGCCCGTTGCACCGTTTACAGCGGAATGCTGCGTCTACGTTTCAATTAACGCCCCTTTTTGTTGAGCCAACCCTGTTCGTCGAAAAAGAGGTACGAAAGATAGCGGCGAAGACTGGCCTCCTCTTTGGTATTTTAGAGCTCCCCTTCCTGGATTCCGCGTCGTAGTCGTCGGCGTTACCGGTTGTCCAAGTAACAGAGCGCAGCGCCACCTAGAAAAACTTGTAAGGCTGCCACGAGAAGATTCCGGAGTCCCACCCTTCTCCTTAGCGCAGACTGCACACTGGCGACGGCTGCAAACACGGACTACTCCATACCCCAAACTACTACGTGTCCGATACCCAGCAGACCAATTCCCCTCCTCATTCAAACTTTGCGGCAAACAAGGAGACTTTCTACACACCTCCCTCACATGCCCCGCCTTCCCTCAGCCCCCATCACCGACCGTGGCGGAGTCTTACTGGGAGACTCTTCTGTCCGGAACCTCTCCTCAAGACCAGCGCCGGATCATTTCCAGCGCTCTGAGAAGGATTGCAAGGGCTATCCTTCGCTTTGTAAGGGTGCCTTCTCACAGAAAGGGAGCATCCACGTGCCGTGTAGGGGGCTTCGCCCCCAGCATTTATATCTTTGACGATAAAAGTTTCCGCCAACACCACCACCACAAGCTGCAACGCGCCGGCTGCAGTCACTGGCAGCGATTTGCGTGCCATGGATATCGACTGTGTCTTGACAAACATTCCTGCTAGCCGCGTCGTTTGTGTTGGGAGACTGGAGCATAACTCACACTTTTGCACTACAACAGTGAAAGACGATGTCGAGCACATCTTGCTAATTGCATTCCAAGCACGGCTTTGTATGTAGGACGGTAGGTCCGACCTTCCTCTGCGTTCGGAGCCTCAAGACCCTGTAGGCGGACATGTATTGAAGCAGAGAGTAATGAAGTAGCACTTAAGAGGCGTACTGCCTTTTTACTCCCATATAGGCATATATTGGTGTTTAGAGTGCATGACAGTTCTACGTCTATAGTCGGATACAACTTAAGCCTGCAGTGAAGCTCCGCCCATATTCAGGACCACCGCACAGAATTCCTCCGCGACAGAAAAGTAGTCCGCTGTTAAAACTTTTCTAGTTGCCTAAACAAGAACCTAATCACAAAAGAAAAACTTGTAAGCTCTAGAACTGTTTTATATCTGGCTTATTTAATGCAGTCCATCATTAAAAGGCTGATATCGTTGAGTGTTATGATTGGCCAGCGTAGTAATACAGGACGCCGCGGACCGTGGCCAAGTGTTAACAACTGCTGTTTTTTTGTTTTTTTAAGTCGTATCCTACTATATTTGTGCTTGTACTGTGCCGGAATCGCAGGTTATTGGAGGAGCTGGGGATGTAAACAGGACCGCAACTGAACAGTAGCGAAGGTCCTGTTTAGTGAAGGTGTGGTTATTTTGTTGACATTCTATTTATACCTTTGCTTGTTCCGTTCCAATCTTAGCTCATACATGTTGTTCGCTAAACTCGCAAGTGCGTCAGACGCACCGAAAACGGATGCCGCGCGTCATTCGTTTGAGGTTAAGCACTTATTATGGCATCCGTCATGTTGACGGTGGCCATGACCTCCCGACGAAGCAATAAAGACAGTCTGAGCTACTCTGATGGACGTAAAAGGGCGGTCTTTAGGCTATATCCGTACGCGCATGATTCCGGTACGTACCGGATTGGGGACCCCTTTTCCTTCTGACGTAATTATTGCGTGCGTTCGTGTCGTTATCGAATACTCCGCGTAGCAACAGGACGGCTCAGATAAACGAAGCTTTGAATGGATACAGCGAGCACGTACGCGACTCGTGTGGTCAAGCGAAAAGACGACGCTAAAAACGAGTTTCCTCGTTTTAATTTTTTTCATTCGAACCGTCTGCTCGCGCCTCGTTGCAGGCTATGCCAGCCGTGTCTACTGCCCATAAACGCACGTGCGCAAACCTCTTTCATCTGCTCCTTGTTTTTTTTTTTTTTAGTCGGTCGTCTGCTGTTTTTGTTTTGCAGACGACGCCTACATTGACAGGCGTGACCAGACGTTTGCGAGTGGAGTGAAAATAAAGAACAAACAAGTAAGGTTTCGCAGACGAAAAAAATATACTTTTTTGCGCTGCGATAGGGAAGCGTGGCGAAGAACAAGGTTGCCCGCTTACAGCGCGACCTGCAGGCCGACCGCGTTTTTCTTTCCCAAACGGATTTACCTGGTCGCTTCGAGGGCAGCAGTATATTTGTGGTGCCGGACTTGCTTCGCGTAGCATGACGTCATCACTCGGAGCGTGTGCGTCTTTGGACCCAAAAATAGCCGACTATACATTCCGCCGGCATCGCCCACGCAATACCGACTGCGTGGACGCGCGGTTCTTTAAGCGTTCCGCTTACAGAACCAGTCTTCAAAAATTCTGTTATCTCGCGCGACTGGTTTTTTAAGTAGATAGGAGGCCCATTTCGTGCGCTTCCGAATCAGCAAATATACGGAAATAAAACCCGTTTCATCTCCTTAATAACCGACAGTCCATCATTCAGCCCCCAGGTGACGCGACAATTCGTGACGTTTCACAATCTGAGCTGAACATAAGCATCATCATCATGAGACGAGATGAGTTCACCTGCGAGACGAATGCTCCTCACAATAAAGTAATCTTTTTTTTTTTTTTCTGAGCTTGCTACTCTCGGCGGTCCGTGGTTACTTTTAATCTCTTGAAACCCACTTTGAAGCCCTGGTAATGGACGCTATACCTTAATCTACCACCTGTCGTCTGTGCTTGCGTATACGTGTTCAGGTCGTGTTGATTCGTACTTTTTAATTTCAGCTAAAACAACCTCAACCCTACAAAAAAGTATTTTGTTCTTGCTTATATTTACTTTTTTCTTTTTTCCAGTTGCCACGAGGTTTGTGGAATGTTCCGCAACCAACTACTTTTTATTAGAAACCTGCTCGTCGTCTGCGTGTCGTCTGCTACCGCGCGACGGAGCGGCGGGTTTTTCGTCTGCTCTGTGGCCCCGTTTGGAGCGCGTGTCGTCTGCTATCGGGCCCGCGAATCTGTACCGCGCGTCACACGCACGTGGGACGTTTTTCTGGCTCGTTGGATTCGTTATTTATTTTATTTTTAAACTACCTATACCTTCTTCCTCTGCTCGTTCCTTATCTCCCGTTTCTCGAAAAGTAGGAGAGAGATTCCAGCGCTTTAATTAAACGCCGCAAGCGTGGATGCTGTGGAGACGTTTTTGGAACACGCATCACGAACCGAGTGTCGTCTGCAGTGCGCCCGCGCGGCTTCTTTGAGGCTGCGCTGGCTGAAATATGGCGACCAGATCTGCGCAGTCGTGAAATTGGTGTGTCGTGTCGTCGCCGTCTGTAAACTGCGAGCAACGGGGTGTTTGTCACTGCTGTGTGCACCGATTTGGACCACGCTGAAGTCGAATTCTTTTCTTTTGTCGCCGCCGTTGAAAGCTGAACGGGTGACGCGTTCCGCATGCCGCACATACGCAGGCGGCGCGGCCGGCACCTGACACAGAAGAATCCTGAAGGTCATGCGCTGACGGAGAGTAAGATTTTTTTTTTCCTCTGTTAGTTTTGTGGACTATGAAAACGCACCACCATGATACTGGTCATAGTATTGATATTTGTGTTTTTCATAACATGACGATATCATATTTTAACGTCAGTTGTGTTTAAAAACGCCACCAAATACGCCATACACCAAATACGCCAATGGCGAGCCCCAAATCGTGATCGATGCAAACCCATGTCCAACATACTTGGAGCAAAAATTTTTAACATCAGAAAATTGTAAGATGCTGTTATGAGAATATTGAAGGTAATGACCCATTATTACGACGCATAGCAAAATATTTCTTTTAACCTTTTTTCCATTGCCCGCATGGAGCGGTTAATGCTGCCATAGAAAACTAATGGGGAATGCTTTTGACGATAGCTAAAACGTCAATATCGAAACAATGCAAACCTTTCAAAGGGAGCTCTGTGGATATATTGATTGCTATAATGAAATCTCACAACACATGAAAAAATTGCGTTCATGAACTCTTTCTATTCAACAATGCTTTTCTCCAGAATTGTTGGGTACGATTAACTCACGGCTTTGTGATCAGCGCGCACATACAAAGGAAACTGGAGCATACATGCATTTATGTGGCACGGGGCTGGGAATGTTTATTTTGAATTCTTTTCAACGATTCTTACCATATCAAAGCAATAAAGCAAACACAGTATGTGCGTACAGTACAGTACATTCTTAAAGGGAACACCTAACCTATAACAATCCGCCACAGCTGCAACATTTATTCTCATTTCACGGGAAAAGTGGACGATATTACGTGCCAGGCAAGACGCCCATCAAACGAAGACTACAGTGGGTGGGGTTTCACGTCATGTTCGAGTTGAAAACCGCCGGGGTGCTATAATGTGGTGTTCCCTTTAAACGTGCACCGTAGTGTATGTACACGGCGCAGTGCTATTCCTCAAGCACGTATGCCGAAACTGCGCTGGGGCCTTCCTGGTTTTCGAACACGTGCGAGGAAAGGTCGCCTTCCTTCTGGTTCGGGGAAAATCCAGGAAGCGGCTGGAGCCGAGGCCGTGGAAATACCCTCGGCCTCTCGTCTCAGGCCAACGCCTGCTTGGGGTTTGTCCGGACAGCCTATTGTGCCCATATAGGAAGGTGCATACCGACGGCGAGCCAGCGACCAGCGATTGAAGGGCGCCCGTCTTGGACAGGAGACAACTAATTCCGCTTGTTTACGTCGAGCTCGAACTTGGCTTTAAACGATGGTTGCTTGCATCGCTGCAGACCTTTCCGATGCACGTACCCTAGACGTCGCCATATTGCGAGCTGGAATGTTGTGTGCGCCCGGCGCGAGTTTTCTGGAAGAGCTCGCGACATTGCAAAACATATGTAGGAAACATCTGTTACAAATATCTGTAGGAAGGCAATAGAGACTATAAGAAGTTATAGACTTTCTATAGACCATTTTTGTAAGGGCGGAGATTACTTCCTTATAGCCATAGCTGCCTTAAAGATCGTATTAACCGACCTTCCATGGGGAATTGTCATTCCTTCGTTACATCCATTATTCCGTTATAAACCGTTTCGTTATAACGAGGTGCGACTATATATATTTTTGTATCAGCCAAGACTGAGCTGTGGATCCCGCTGGCCTGGTGTTTCGCGACGTTGCTAAGCCTTAGCTGAGACCGCTTGGTTCATCGCACCTCATGCACCCTCCATTGTAAAAAAAAAAAAAAGTGTGTGTGTGCGGGGTTGGGGGGGGGGGGGGAGGGGGAGGGAAGACAAGCCGTTGGCCTTCAAGCACCGTATATAGTATATATGCACAGTGCGGCCGCGGCGCCGTTAGGACAATGGGAACGCCAGCGCCGCACGGTTCTGCGGGCGAGGCTGCCACATACACTTGCACCCGTGCACGGTCGTCCAGAAAAGGAACCATAAAAAGGAACACACGGCAAAGCTAATGGTGGCAGCCGTGCTCTCGGAGACGAAAGAACGACCGACTGGAGAAAGCAGTGTGGGAAGCGCGGATGCGACGGGCGAATGCGGTCTGGTGGTGGCCGGTTTTCCTTTCGACGAAAGCATCACCCGGTACACCATCACGGTGATACGGAGCTGCGTGCCATACAGACGCGGAATCGTGCCGTGCGTGTTATAAATAGCCACAATGTGGACTACCAAAGAGCAGTAAGACGGCTCAAGAGGTTCTGGTTAGTATTTTTTAAAACCGTTATGTTGCGTCTAAGGTCGCGTTAGTACGAAAAACAAGGTCACTCAAGTTGACCAGTGGATGGTATCATTGGTACACAGATTGTGGATCACCTAACTGGCGCAGAATGTTCGGAGTGGTATCAAACGATTTAGCGCATTACGGAGCATACGATCACTAGTCGAATGAAACGTAAGAGTATCTCAGAAGGATTCGCACCGACGACCTTTGGTTCCCCGAACCGTGAGTTCTCGAAACTTCAAACGTCCATTACGGCCAAACTATTCTTGTTGTTGTTGCGACTGAGAGAAGGATGAAAAGGAAATTGATCGGGCCTGCCAACTGGCTCCAGCCGAGCCACCACCGCTGCCTCGTGCAGATAGAGGAGAGTTTAAGAGGAAAGAGTGAAATAAAAGAAAAGACGCTCTCGCAACAACCGCGTCCGCCGAAGCGGACGCTGGCTGAGAAAAACGGATAAGCGGCCGTAGCCGCGCCTCCTCGTCACCACCTCCCCAAACTAATGGACGTAGGACATTCGAAGTGGTGTCAATCGATTTGTCTTCATGCGCTATACTGTATACGTTGACATATAAAAAAAGCAGATATTCGGATATAACGAAAAATCTCTGCCTCTCCCGTAAACGAGAGTAGAGTAAGCATGAAATGTTTACGGGCCTAATGTCATCTCGGTGGGCACCCGAACCGCACCGTACAGGAAGGGAGGAACGCCACCACCCGTTCAGCGCGATGCCTTGCCATTTGACCGCAAGGTTTTTTGAGGAAAGGAAATGGCGTAGTAATTCTCTGCCATCTCGGTGGACACCCGAACCGCACCGTAAAGGAAGGGAGGAACGCCACCACCCGTTCGGCGCGATGCCTTGCCCTTTGAACGCAGCGCTTCTCCCCCGGGCCCCTGTGCGCCTGCGCGGCTTTGCTTCGATGCGCGAAGCCCCTAAGAGATCACGTATGACAACGAAGTGTAACGTGGCATTTATGTGCTTTTTGCACGCGTTATTAGAAATCGGAAATTATAATTCTGTGCATTATCAAACCCACAGCTCCACTGATATCTTGATAAACATTGAGAAGGCACTGGCAGCAGTTATTTTTTGTCTCGTTTGGAGACCAACCGGCGCTTGCATGCCGGTCGCGTAGGAGGGCTTAGAGAGTCTCGTTAAATCTCGTTACGTCTCGTACGGTGCCCGGATGTTCTCGTTTCAGAGCCCGGATGACTGGAATTCAGTGCAAGGATGACTGGAATTCAGTGCCCGGATGACTGGAATTCAGTGCCCGGATGACTGGAATTCAGTGCCCGGATGAGTGGATTTCAGTGCCCGGATGATGGCTCTCGGTCTCGGCGTGACGTCACCACACTGCCGACAACGGGGGCTAAAAGCATTTCATGCTTAAAAATTTGTACCGGATATAGCGAATATGGCTAATGGCGCAATTTTCGTTCGATATTGCTAACGCCCAATACTAATACGCTGCCTCAGCGTTTTCTTCTTTTTTTAAATGCAAGGTTCATCAGCTATAATGGCTGCATAACGTACGTGATCGAAGAGTTTGTGCCCACAGCCTTCCTTTGTTGTGGATTATGTATGGATACTTGCCGCAAACTGTGCAAAACAGAGAGGAGACTTTATAGTACAGTTGTTTTGCCTAACAAAAGGCGTATCTTTGCAAAATATAAACTAAAACACCTGTGCGCCCAGTGCAATGCAATGTGAAGAGCTTGTAGCTTTCAATTTCTAACAAGCACAGATGGGGGCTTACAGAGATTGCACAACGAATACCAACGAGCCTATTTCTGCCCTGTAGGTAAACGTGGCGTCGAGAGGCTGAATCCGTCGGCTCCGCCAGTGGTCTTGACCATGAGAGGACGGAGCGGCCTCTCTTCATTATGACCAGCTTTGCACCGAGGAAACCCGATGCAGGCAAAATTTTATCGCGTATAGTTTATCTGCCGTGAAAGCAACCCTGTCGAAGTCACGCCACTCCGTATCGTTCATGGAAACAAACAAAAAAATTCGCTGTGGTTTAGCTTGGTTAAGCCCGGTAATTGCAAAAGCAATATCCGTACCTACGCCATGGTACAGCTGGTAGTGTAGCTGGTGGTGGAGCTTGTGGTTAGACTTGTGGTGATGCATCGGTTATACAATCCAATCCACTCCTATCCAATCTAATCCAATCTAATGTAATCTAATCCAATCTAATGTAATCTAATCCAATCCAATCCAGTCCAATCTAATGCAATCTAATCTAATCCAGTCTAATGCAATCAAGGTCAAATGAAGGTCAATGGTGGTCACTGCCGCGGCACGATGGTGGTCACCGCCGCGGCACGGCAAAGGCGCGAAAGTGCAAGTAGTATTGCTTTCGCAATAAAAAAGAGTCGTCAAAACACAGGTGACGATTCACCAACAATGCCCAATTTCTAGAAAAATGGCGCCCTCAAAATACAGGAGCTCGTAAAGTAATTACCTGATAAGAGCTGCGTGCGAGTGGCGTAAAGGGAACTAAACGGTTGAGCGGTGGGCCTTGAGGAGGCAGCAACACTGAAAACAGACCTGCCACGCGAATCTGCCTTGGCTGTCACATGTATGCGCAAGGACGCGTAGTAAATGCAAATCAGCAGCGTTTAAAACGAAACAACAAATATTTACGTACAGCAAAAAAAAAAGCGCAGTGACTGTCTCCCTCTCGGTGGACACCCCAACGGCGCTGTGAGCGAAGCGATGAAAGAAGAGAAAGAGGGGAGAATAGACACCGCAGTAGAGGGCTCCTGAATAATTTCGGCACCCCTGTGAATCTTTAACGTGCACTTACATCACACAGTACACAGGCTCATTTCGTGTTTCGCCTATACACCACCGCGGCCGGGTTCGAACCCGAGAACTCCGGCTCAGTATACTCTAAACATGAATGCCCTTATATGGGAGCAAAAAAACACGTCCAGGCTTAGCTTGGTTAAGCCAAGAATGCGTTGCATATTGCGCGGTCTTTTTGCGCGAGGTATTGCTTGGCGGCACTCGATTTTCTCAGCAGCTTTTCCTCCGTGACGTATGGATGGATAGGAGCGCCCCCTTTGAAACGGGGCGGTTGCAACCGCCACCATGCTCAGCCGTCCTTTTTTTTTTGTTCTTTCTTTCTCTTTTTTTTTTCTTTTTTTACGTGGTTTGGTGACGTCAAGTCACCAGTGACGTGACGTCACCAAACCACGTGACGTCAGGTCACGTGGTTTGGTGGCTGCCCGGCCGCGCCCAAGGGCTGAACTGAGTGACTGCAATATGCTACGCATAAAAGGCAGTAAGCTGCTCTCTAGCGCACCCCCCTTTGAGGGGAACGGTAGGCTGCCCAAGTTCCATAGTAGGTTTCCATCACTACGGAATACTTGTGGTTGGCATGCGAGGTGCTACAGTCGGATACAACTCAAGAATTGAGCGGCTTTTCCCCGTCAAAGGACCGCCTTCCAGCCAGTGGCGTCTGCCGATTCTCGTGACCCCAGAAAGGGGAATCCCCTTTCACCGGCCACTCCGTGCATTCTCGCGCTAGCAGGTGCATGAGAATCGATTGACGCGATTGCATGGAAGGGGGGTCCTTTGGCGGGGAAATGCCGCTACGTTCTTGACTTGTATCCGAGCAGTACGAAGATTTTACCCGATCTTCCAGTCTCCTCTAATTGCTAACCTCAACACCTCCGCTGCCACGTTGAAAAGGCTCCTTCCATTGCTAACTGTTATGCTTTGAAGTGTTATGCTTTGAAGTTGGAATATTGCTCTGTGACCGAGAGAAAGCATTCCGTATATTTAGTGACCTAAACCTACTCCGGGACTTGGGAAGCACACCCTACCTCAAAAAGACACTGCGCTAGAGGACAGTTTACTCCTTTTTTAACCCTTATAAAAATGGTCTGTAGACAGTCTATACACTTCTTATTGACTCTATTGACTTCCTATAGATATTGGCCGCCGCGGTGGCTCAGTGGTTGAGGTGCTCGGCTGCTGACCCAAAAGACGCGGGTTCGATCCCGGCCGCGGCGGCTGGAATTTCTTTGGAGGAGAAATTCTAGAGGCCCGTGTACTGTGCGATGTCAGTGCACGTTAAAGAACCCCAGGTGGTCGAAATTTCCGGAGCCCATAGCCTTAGTCGCTTTGGGACGTTAAACCCCATAAACCAAACCAATCCTATAGATATTGCTTTTTGTCTATTGATAGTCTATAGACAAAAGTCTACTAAAAGTGTATGGCCATAAATCTATGATTGTCTATAGACTGTGCATAGCATTTGTATTGCCCATAGACTGTTCTCTAGGATTTGTCTATAGGCAGTCTATAGACTTTATAGACAGAACTCTATAGACACTCTATAGACTGTCTAAAGTTTTTTCTGTAACGGATACTCCTATATAGTCTTATGGGAGACAGTCAGTGCGCATATCCCCTCCACGCAATGTCCCCGAGTAAGCCCCCGCGCGGCTATCTCCGCAAAACACCTTCATTTTCTTTCCGGATTGCCGCCAGGGGGCGCGGCTCACACGCCTCTCGAAATGCGTGCCATAAAAGACAAGCACGCCAGGAGCCGTCGTTAACAATGGAGGGAGCATTAGGCCGCCCACCGCCATACGCAGCAGGAAACCCCGCAGCCTGGGATGCTAATAGGGCAGCACACGGCTGGGCCTAGATAGCGCACACGTGCGGTCAGCGTACCGACTTCACACTGGGCGTTGTCCGCGCATGCGCAGTTTTGCTCTGCCGAGTTGGCGCGAAATACCCGTGCATTCCATTAAAGGAATGAGGGGGGAGACAGTGTACGAGTAGAGCAGTATGAAAAAGGGTGCAGACGGCAGACTCAGGCGGGAGAGACAATGGAATACCAGTGCGAGTGATTAGGACGAAGTGCGCGAGGCCGTGTTATGAATATCTAGCCCTTCGCTTTACGTGGCAACACTTTTTCATTCCCCATGCAGACGACGCCTGCAGTAAAAGGAGCGACGGGGGAAACTTCTGCAGCGAACTGCAGTTTCGTCTGCAGTTCTGAGCTGGCCAGGAAGGCTCACTACTGAACGGACACATGACCCGGAGTTGTGAAATGCTGCACACTTAAACCTGCATATGCGGCCTTCATTGATGACTTTGAAGCAGTATCTGAAGGTCATGACGGCTTTTTTATGAATCAACCTTTCTTTTTTCTCTCTCTCTCTCTCGCTTCTAGGGTGCAGACGATCCTGTTGCCACTGCGTCGTCTGCTAAACTAGAACGCTCCCGTTTAGCCCGCTTTCGTGTGAACCTACTAAGCTAAAGCAAAAGGACGAAAAGAAAACCGTGATGGGAATGTAAAAACCCCCGCAGCCTTTGTTGTTGCTTTTCATCCACCGAGAGTAAAGTAGGTTGTCCGCGTGCGAAGCGAAATTGTTACCATTTTATTCTTTTTGTAGGTCAAAGCAGTTGCGCGCTGTTTTCCCTAGTTTCTACTGTTTTCCCGCCGCGACTACGGACGAACAAAGGCCTGAAATCGTAAAAAGAAAAAAGTAAAGTAGAAGAAGAAGGCTTCACGCAAAAGCACGGGAAAGGCCACAGGATGATGTACACCAGCTTCGCGTAGATGTTCGCGCAACCGCGTTTCAAAGTTCGCACGCTTTAGAGCCTCGCTACCACGAGCTCATTTTCAGCAGCCATCAACGCGTGAACCGCGTGTGAACGTCTTGCAGACGATTTTCACGCCTCGCATACGACTGCGCGTAGTCAAGAAGCTTTCACGCGTCGTCTGCGCAACAACCATCGTCTGCTGCCCAAGCCGTTTTATCTGTTCCAGCTGTCGCTTGCTCGAGTCGTCGTCTGCGCTCGAATACGCTCAAACTGTGTCATCTGCCCTCCAGGCACCCGTCGTCTGCATACATTTTAGCTAGCGTCTTTTGTCAGCCTGTCCTAATTATTAGTTCCTTCAACACGTCTATACGCTTTCTTTGTACGCCAAATCGGTCGTGAACCCATGCAGCTTGCATGAGTCCAAAACGGAAAAAAGAATCCTGGTTCAATGCACCGTGTATTGCGCGCCAGTTTGGAGCAAAGACGGGTCGCAGAAGGCAAGAGGCTAAACAGAAGCAAGGGACACGGTCAAGAAGATAGCATCCTTGTTCGAAAAAACTTAAAAAATAAAGGAAGAAACGCATGACTAAACTCAAACGAGAACGTCTCGAAACGATGACCGTGCCCTAGATTCGGCGAGGGTGATGACCACATACGCGCTGTCCAGGTACAAAGATAACGAACGCATTAGAGACGCTTCAAGCTGCCGCGAATTCGTTTCTTTTTAAGCACCGGGCAGCGTTGACGTTAATGGCGCGTTTCGGGCGGCCCGCAGTTATTTTCTTTGAACAAGTGATTGTCCGGTTCGACCCTTCTCGAACGCTTTGCGGTGGGGTCTTGGATGGACGGCGCGGGAGAGGCGATGGTAGCAATTGTTACGCAAATCTAGTCGGTGGTTAACGAGCTTTGTGGAGATTTATGCCCGGTGTGTGTGTGTGAATGGTGTACTTTAGAACGCCAGGTTAATTAACCGGCCACCTCGTAAGCTAATAGATGCCGCCTCTTGAAGCAGTTGCGCCTCAAAAGCGAAGAAAAAATGTTTAATTTTTTTCTTTCTTTTCCTTCTGTTCTTCCCTTTCCTAATTGCCTGAAGCTTATACTTTACGTTCGCTGGCGCTGAAGGGGGCTTTACCTGAATACCTATACGGATGTGTGGTACTGAATTTTAAAGCGCTTTGTTAAAGCACGCCGCTCACTCATTGCTGGCAGTTCGGGCCATCGGAATATTCTGGAATGCTGTAGCATGTACTAAGCAAAAAAAAAAAAAAGCAATCTGTCAAGAAACGCTCCATACTGCTGGTGCGGGCCTGCACGGTTGTGACAAGCTATGCTCCTTCTTTGACGCTATAATTCATTGCGTCTAAAGACTTCATTAATCAACTGGTCCGTTCTCCCCATTGCCAAGGGAAAAATGATTACGCTCGAGTGGAATTTCTGATCTTCGACACATGATGCAACGGTCGCGTTCTTTTCCCCATTCCAGTGATCATTACGTGAGGAGCCCGGCAATGATCCAACATTGTGACGACAGTAGAACCGCTGTCTTGCGTAAACCTGTTGTCTCAAGTCTTCAAAATGCTTGCGGGAATAGTGTAAAGCGTTGGCTGGGAAAAACTTTTCTTTGGTATTTCGCACCACGGCATTTGTCGGAATGCAAACACACACTTTTCCAATTTACAAAACGATTCTATAAAAAAAAAAATGAAAGACAGTGAGCTGCGCGCATGTGGAAAAACCTTGTCGGTAAAACCCCAAACCGTCTGTCCATAAGGCTATCCGCAGATCCTTGTGTGTGTGGGTGGTGGGGTTTCGAAATTGCACTGCCGTCTGTTTGCCCTCGGTGTCGTCTGTATACGGCTAAGATACCGTCTGCTCGTTTTCCGTCTGCTCGGGGTTAAGACGTCGTCTGCTTGTGTCTTGTTTCATCTGCTTGTCTTCCGTCTGCTCGGGGTTAAAAGGTCGTCTGCTTGTGTTTTCTTTGATCTGCTCGTCTTTTCATCCGTCTGTTCCGGGTTGAGACGTCACCTGGCAGTTTTTGCTTTCATCTGACGGGGTAAAAATGTCGTCTGCTGCTGTCTGACAAGCTTGTCACTGATGGCGCAGAAATCATTTTGTGTGTGACCTCACGTAGCAGTTCGTCAGGCTTACTTTCTGCATTGCCCAAGAACGTACAGTATGAGCTGAAACTTAATTCGAAATTTCATTCTCATTAAGAGTAACTAATTCAACAAAGCAGTCGACGCTTAAAACTTATCCTAAATTTGTACCGAGAGCCAAACTTGGCCCAATGTAGGTCCCTAAGATGTTTTCTTTCTTTAAGCTTGAGTAGAACTGGGGGCCTTCTTCTGCAGCGAACTCGTCCTTTATCTGAGGCGTCAGCTGACCGCATATACCTTATCTGCCCGGAAACGGTCATCTCTGAAATAACCGCCTAATGATATTCGTATCGTTTCCTTTGTGGTAGTTCTTTTCCTGTCTATGCCTGTTCCTGGAAAGACAAGAACCGCAACGCAAATACGCAAAGGCAACACGTACAACCGCAAATAGGAACAAATAAAACGAAGAAAACACTCGCAAGGTATAGTGGAAACCAGTACGCATGCATCTCACGTACACAGAGGCGGCGGGCGACACAAAAACGTGTTCGCCATCTTTGATCAGTGGCGGAGACCTCTGAAAAAACACCCGAAGCCGCCATCGCCTCAGAACACGCTACGCACGGCAGGGGCTTGTCGTCGACTGCCAGTCTGGGCTTGCTTGCTTGCTGTTGCCGCGTTCTCTGGCGCACTCAAAAAAAGAAAATTCTAAATGATAAACAAGCGAGCCGCAGAACATCTTCCGACTTCCGAAACGGTCGCTGCTATACAGCGACCCACAATCTCCGCTACGGGAAAGGATGCGGCGCGGTGAAAAAGAATTCGACCTTGCACTTATTGGTTGTTCTCTTTATTTCGACGGTCACCGTCGTCCGAAAAAGCAGCAGGTATGTGCGATCTGACATCAACACAACGCGCCCGCACGGAAGATACGAAGACGGGCTTCAAAAGGGGACAGCGCGCTTCCGTGGCAACTAGGGGTCGCTGGGAATGCCGCCGCCACCGCCGAAGGTCGTGACGTAATCTGTGTTCGGCGCTGCTCTTGCAGCTTGCGCTGACCCCTCATCGCGTCGAAGTGGCGGTGTTCGGCGTTGGAGAGGGGGAGGGGAGGCTACAGGCCGGAAGGATGTGTGTGGATGCGGGCGGCACGATTGATCGTGACCCGTTGAAGAAGAGCTTCTTCGTGCTTGGTATATTTAGAGAGGAAACTGCACGGCCAAGGCCTCTCGGCCAGCAAGATATGCGCACACATCGTCGTCGCTAGAAGACACGCGGGAATCGTTTCGACGACGAAAGGCTGCTGGCAGAATCAAACGCGTTTTGTTTCTATTTCTTATTCGGGGTTGATCGTTTCCGCTGCACCGAAGCCGAAACAAAAGCGAGCAGACGACATTACAGACGGAACAACGCGTGTCGTCTGCTGCTCCGGAACCAGCAGACGGCGATGCAATAACGAAAACTGCCCACGCAATTTTCTGTCGTCTGCTTTGTTGTTTTTCGAGGCCAAACAAATCGTCTGCTCGGCAGGGTATAAGTGCGCATGCGCGCCACCAGGTGGTGGTGTGTGTACGTAATGATAGCTTCGAAGATGAATGGCGCGACGATCGCACCTGCCGCGCTGCTCGCTCACGCGCTGTTCAATGGCAGATATATCGCCAATGGGGGGTAAGTGCACGCCGAAGACGTCACCTGCTTCGTGAGGCGGTACCATTAGTACTTAGAATAGCCGCGACGCGGCGCGAGTGGTCGTGACCCGACGACGGGTTCGTGAGCGGCTGTACTTAGCCACTTCGGCGTGTCCCGACCGAGGAAGCACCGCGGGTTGTGCAACAAAATGTTGCAACCACGGGCGAGTTATGGCGCTTGTCTGCGGGATGATACAAGAGACAAAAGATGGCGGACGTAAAGCATTTTTGCAGGCGCCAATCGGATTCGTCTGTCCGCGCTTCGTAGAACGTGGCGCTAGACCGACATGGCGTAACTCCTCACGCAGTTTCCTGTCGTCTGCTTCGCCGCTTGCCCGGCTAAACAAATCGTCTGCTGGATGTAGCAGAAGAGGGAGCAGACGATATATTTCAATCCACCGGTGGATTTAGCCGTGTGTTCGCTCGTATCGAAGTGCTTCCAGGAAGGAGAAATAGTTCCGTGCCCTCATACCCGATACTCGGCCCTGCCTTTCCGCAACTGGTGGAGTTTGCTATGGCGCCTAGAGGGGTCGGATTTCAATCGCTCGTTTGGGGGCGCCACTGTAAGCGGGTCGGACGCACAGCGCTGAAGTGCTGGTTAAATCGCGTCACAAATAAAACAACGGAAAACAGCCGGAACCACAACACGGAGAGACACATGGGCGAATACCGGACAATACCTAACATACCAGCAGCCCAAGTAGTTGGCCTGGGTCTGTCTTTTCTTTTTTTCGTTGCGTCCGTGTTCCTGCTACTTTACCGCTATGCAGCAATTGGCCCAATTATCCACGTTATTAAATCACACAGTTGGATCCTGGTTCTCTTCAGAAAGAACAGCAACAATCATCTCGTTATCTGTAGTGGCAACCAAATCTTATGTGACCAGAATATCCATTCCAAATCCTGATTGCCTGCACAAGTTTTTTATTGATTTGCTAGCAGGAATGCTGTGTAGAATAAGGGACAAACGCAACGTGCTACCCGCTTGCTTCTAATATATGTGTGTGTCCCTTGCCGAGCAAAAAGGAAAATAAAGTTTTGGTTAAGAGCAGAGCGACTGACCATGACCCCCACACAGTTCGTGCTCGGCAAGAATAACAAGGACGCCTCGTGCCGGACGCGAAGCCGGTATTCTTTTTCCTTTTATTATTGCCAACAACAGCGCCTTAAAACAACCAAGTCGACGCGGTAACAAATTGAGCAGCACGCGGTGTCCGTGCGGAGCAGACGGTCTCATTTCTTAGCACAAACCTGATTCGTCTGCTCGCTTGCCCCGCTTCTGCACGCGACGGTATACACTATCCCCGCAAGCTGAAAAAAGAAGGCGTGCTAACTAGAACAAATACTCTTGAGCATTTTACAGTTCACAGGTTGAACAGGTTAGAAGGACCCTCAAATGAATTTATAGAAAAAGATTGGCACTAAGGAAATTCGGGCAAGGTCAAATGTGACCCACTATGGAAACCTTGAATGAGTATCCTACTTGTCTGCATTGTCCATGATGGCGCTTTCTGCTTAGGTTAGGTTAGGCCAATAGGTTCTTACAGCAACGCTGCGGCCAATGAGGCATGATGCGGTGGCTGAATTCGGATTAATCTGAAACCGAAAAATCCAGCCCAGGCTTGTGTTTTCGCATTTGGCCACCATCAAAATGCGGCCGAGATCGAACCTACGACCTCGGGGAAGGGTAATTGCACGTCTTAGCCATTGGAGCCGGCGTGTCGGGTTTTCTAGAGCGGCGTTTATCTTTTATCGTTTAGTAAACGGCTATTAAAACGTCGTATAGTCGGATACAACTCAAGACAAAAGCGGCAGGTGCCCCTCAAAAGTCAGATTTTCATAAAGTCGCGGTTAATTCGATCAAGCCGTAGCTAATCCCATCTCACATGCCGCACCCTGCGATGTAGCGTTAGCAGGTCCAAGGGGATTACCCACGACTAAAGTGAACTAGAATAGCTGACTTTACCACGACGTCACCAGAATCGGCCGACGCCATTGGCCAGGCGGCCTTCTTTGAGGGGCATCTTCCGCTTCATTATTGAGTTCTATCCGCATACAGGAGTCTGCCATCCCATGTCTGAAACGTGGGCTATTTTTGCCTCTAGTTGCGCGCACAGCCTCTGCATGTTTAATCGTGACCGGACAGATCCGTACGGTACGGCTGCTAGCCTGCACTCAACGAGGAATATAAACTTTGCCCGGCAACCACACTGCATAGCAAAGCAGCTCTCAAGCAGCACGCAAATCGTGTCACGTGTCACCAGACGCTCCAGACGACGGAAATTGCAGCACGTCTGCTCGCTGTAGACTGGCCGTAGGCAAGCATACGGCAAGTTGCACAAAGCAGACGACGACGTTACGAAATCATTTCCCCCGGCCTTTTTTGTCGTCTGTTGCCCGCAAGATTTCTTTACTCGTCTGCTGCCTCCATTTTCTCAGTCCGCCTTGTCTTTAGAAGGAAGAGTTGCCTTGACAGTCAAGTATAGCCTTCGTCTGGACAGGCCGCTCCCGCTCACGCCGCGGCATCTGTAGATACAAATATGTCGCCGTCAGCTTATATTTTTTAGTGAGGCACCGGAACAATCGTGACCAGAGCGGTCAGCGTCCGCGTGTCACGCGTAATAATATCCGGTTAGCAGACCACAAAGACGGCCACGGAAGCGGTTGTCTGGAAGCCGCCTGACAAATCCCTTTGGATCAAGAGAGATCTGAACGGTCGACGAACGGAAAGCTCACGGTTTTGCTTGCCAGACCCACTTCCTTGTTTTATTTTCCTCAAACGTGCCTTCCACGCATTACACGATTCAGCCGGATGATGAAACAAACAAGTGCACAATTCGTGCGAGTAAGTCGCCATAGTTTTCGTCGCTGCAGTGGTTTATTTCCGTCAGGATCTGATGACCTTGTCTCGAAACGCCAACTACCTCACACCCGTACCCTAGGAATAGAAGCTAACACCACCCGACAACCCCCCCCCCCCCCCCCCCCCCTCCTATTTTGTTTGTCGGGAATCAGCATGAGAATTTGAGAAAACTGCGAACCAGCGAGATGCAGACGTGTAGGCGAACTTGAAAGCTGCATCACTCAGGCCAAGTCTGACAGACCCGGACAGACTACGACTCTTCAGCCAGCGTCGATGGCCAACAAAGGTCATCTTGTGTCGTCTTCTGAACGCAGCTTGAAAAGAGAAAACCTCGGGATAGAAAAGAATGTTTCCATCTGGGCTGACTTCCGTCGCCAGCATGTCCTCCCCCCTCTGCCCCGCTCCCCTTCACGCTATCCTCTCCCTAATGCAACCCATACGCGTGCTAATCCTGTGGAGCCTCTCGCCACGCTTTCCAGCCCACGCCCGACACCCCGCGCTGGTTGGTGCAAAACAGCTTGGAACGAACAGCCCTCCTGTATCGTCTGCTGCGGGGCTGGGCCCAGACTATTCTGGCATGCAACACGACCCTACAACCCGTGGATTTTTTTTTTCTTCGCAAATCCCCGTGGGACGCGCCTAAAGCGTGAAGCCTATTCTGTGAGCTGCCTCGCGCCGGACAAGCCTGACAGCGCCGATCACCAACAAAGGGAATCTTCTGTGACCCTTCACAAGTCACCATGTTCGCGGCGAGGCCAGTGCAGGTTCAAACTGGAAAACCTCGGGAAAAAAGTTCGTTTCTATCTGCAGGTGCTCGCCACCTGCAGGTCCTGCCCTGCCTATCCCCCCACTCCCACCACCCCTCTGTTCATCTCCCTAATGCAACAGGCAAGCGTAAATTTTAAGAAGCGTAAACGTTTGAGCCCATAGGTCAAACATGCCTTGGGAAGGCTTGCACAGCCGGAAACGACACGTGCATGGATAGTTCACACACCAACTTCTGAGATGTATTTTCTCACCCCCAACACACAAAGAAAGCTGCAGAGAGACAGCCGAAGCCGTTGCTGCGTCGTCTGCTGAGGGGCCCTGTGCAGACGATAATAGCAGACGACGGGGTACTACGAGAGGCCGCCTGGTCACTTGCTACGACCAAGGCCAGTTACGAAATCATACAATAACGCCATCACACCAGTTAAGATCCTAACCAAAATCAGGGGCTTCTTTTAGGCCAGGTTCGTGCTTGCAGTCGTACTCGCGGCCAATTTTCGGAATTCAGTAGACGGAAGCACCGTGTATGAACTGGGCAGGCAGCAGGGCCTAGTTGGTAAATGTTGCTGTGAAGGTGTAGGTTGCGCAAACACGGGACGAACCACAAAGAAAAGACACGGAGACACACACAAGCGCTTGTGTGTGTCTGTGTGTCTTTTCTTTGTGGTTCGTCCCGTGTTTGCGCAACCTACACCTTCACAAGACAGCTACTGGTGGCGCCGTGAATAATATCACCGCAGTCGACTGATCCTCGAGTTTTTGGACCAGTACGAATGCGCGGTACACGAGGCCTAACAAACTAGTGTGCTCGAAGAACTATGGCTGCAACTGCGTCGTCTGCTACCAGGCGGCCGGCATACGATATCGCAGACGGCAATGAACAAAGAATCACGCAACAGTCCCGAGAACGAAACGCGTCTGCTTGTCGGGGCCCGCAGATGGAAGCGAGACGAGCGACTGCGGCGTCAAGGTCTCCTACCGCGAATCCAGAGTGGGTGCAGCCGCTGAAGCCGACCGCGAAGAAGGGACAAGGGCACGAAATAATCAGTGCCCCCTTCAAACATCCACCACCACTTCCTGCCCTCTCTTCCCCCGGAAGTGACGACGACGCGCCCCCGGAAGTGCTGGCGCGGGGCAGGCGCCCCTGAACATGCACGACCGCTCTACCACTACCTGTGGTGCCGTGGGAGGAAACAAATAGGAGCGGGAACGCCGCCGAGCGGAGAATCGCCGCACTTCCTTCGTTGCCCACCGCTCGCGAAACCACGGAAATCGAATTCGACTTTATTTCTGCCTCGATACGAATTGAGACAGAGAACCTGCGCATGAGGCCTGCTTGACGAGCTTGGCTTACAGGCGAACGCCAAGTGCGAGTGTATGTGACCTCCATTGGCAATATTCGCATGCGCTGTACACAGTAAAGCTATGCTAAGCATCCCCACACTTCAACATGAAGACAAAAAAAAACTCACGGGCTCTCCACCTTCCTCCCATAAAAAGTCACTTTTTGCAATTCAAAAAATGCCTCTTCGTGCAGTTATCGCTTGAAAAAATATATATATAAGAGACACACCGTACCCAACAATTCTGGAAGAAAGAATTTTTTGACCGGGACACCTTTTATGAACGCAATTTTTTTCATGTAATGGAAGATTTCACTACAACAATCAATACATCCGCAGATTACCCGACGCCATTTTTTTTTCTGCTATTAACGTTTTTACTATCACCAAAAGCGTTCTCCATTGGTTTTCTATGGCAGTCTTAGCTGTTCCATGCGATCAGTGGAAACGCTTTAAAAGGTTTTGCTGCATGTCAGAATAATGGGCCATTACCTTCAATATTTCCATGAGAGTACCTAACAATTTTCTAATTTTCAAAATTTTTTCTCCGAGAGTGTTGGACATGCTACGCGGCTATTGACCGCTTCCGAAATACAAACAACGAATACGAAAATAACTATATAATGAGGAAGGAACGAAGGATTAGAAAGAAGAAAAAGAGACAAAAGAGAAGCATTGCGGAAATGAACGGACGGCGACCGTCACATTGTCTGTGGTGAGCTCCCTTTTGTCCAACGACTGTGTCTGTCGTGGATGGTTTTTGCAATGAGGTCGCGCAGACCGTTGTCCGCGGCGTCTAATTGCTGCCATGGGGGTATATAACGAGCAACTAAGTGTGCGCGCTATCTGCTATTAATCTCCCGGCCTTTCCCACTTTCCGCTCCGCCATATGTCCGGTCGGCCGTTCTGTTTGCACAAATGAACGCGGAAGTCGCTGCATACACACTCGACCACAGACAGAAAGGACCACCAAGCACGCTCCATCATTTTTTGGGCTCCGGCAAAAAGTCGCAGTCGAGTGCCGCGCACAACTTAACCTTCAGATGTCGGAAGGAAAAAAAGAAAGAAAGAAAGGAAGGAAGAAATAAGGGAAAGAAAGAAAGAAAGAAAGAAAGAAAGAAAGAAAGAAAGAAAGAAAGAAAGAAAGAAAGAAAGAAAGAAAGAAAGAAAGAAAGAAAGAAAGAAAGAAAGAAAGAAAGGAAAAGACAGAGAGAAAGAAAGGTCTGCACCCCAAAGCACGAACTGTAGCCACTTCGATCACTACCGCTACATGTAACTTCGCTGAGCCACTATCCAAGTCGCTATCGACGGGGTGCTTCATTGTAGCCAGTATTTCGTTCTACCTGTACATACATGTTATACGCGTTGAGCACTGACTGGCTGCCCGGGCTGCATATAAGTACACTGTAGCACGATTTGAGCGTTATTACATTCGTTCTAGCTCAAACATTCAAGAATTTTTTTCCAGGCTTGACGGTCACTAAGTCCTCAACAAACATGGCTGCGCGCGGTAGAAGAATCCTTCGGCTGGCTACGCTCACGTATTCGTTGCAGCGTTCTTGCAAAAATAAACTTTCTCAGAGTAATCTTAGTAGGCTATGCCTGAAGTGATCACCTTCTAATCACGTTACACTGCACACAAGTGCTTATAAGCGGACCACGAATGTATGTGTGTTACAATGCGTGAATAAACAACAACAGCAGGTGTTATACCTGGTGGCAGATGGAGACAGGAACTAATCCCTCCTAAACTCCACCTTCCACTGCTGGCAGGGGCAGATTTTTGCATAAAATAATATACATAAAATGAATACTGGATGGGATTTGGGCTCTCGGCTCAGCTATATGCTGTAAGCAGCGATTAAATATTGACGTCGGTCTTGCCTGTATGCGCGACACAACACGCTATACAGTGCACTGAGGTGTAGCATACTACGTTTGGAAAGCATTGCTGCCATGAAGAAATAAGAAAACAAAAGCCCATCCACAGGAAACTCAAAGGGATGGTAAGCGGATGGACGACACTGTGTATTCGGGCCCTTCGAGAAATTACGATGAAACATCGAGGACCGGCAGTTGTTGGCATACGAGTTCAGGCTAGCGCTCACACTCGCAGAACAGGCCCCGACACTTCTCAGCCTGTCTTTCCTGCCTGCTAGAAGTGCCGTCTTAGCGTTAAGGAAGTCGCACGGCCTTCGCGGAGCGATGATCTCTTCCAAGTCTCTTGACGGCTTTGGAAATACAAGGTGCGATGCCGGTCGTGAACTACGCAGGTACAGGCGCGGACAAAAGTAAACGGAGCACGCAACTGTCTCCGAACATTTTTCACGCGCCACATAATTGAAATTTCCCGCAGTGGTGCGCACATGCTGGTAGCGGAGGTTTATGGGCTTTCTTGTAGACCAACAACGCTTCTTCATTACTAATGGAGAAAGCGCGATGGCACTTCGAACGCAATAGCGTGCTCCGTTTACTTATGGCCGCGCCTGTACACTTAGCTTCCAAAGGATCATGGAACACAACGCGTCACAGAAATGTAATCTTCCTGATGGCTTTGTTCCTAGCACCATGGTCTGGCCGTCTAATATGGAATAGGTTGGGCTACTGTTGTTGCGTTCCCGTACCATACAGCATAAGGCTGCACGTGTAGCTGAATGTCCTAATAGCTTTTTATACGGGGCATTTCGTTAAAGTACACCGGCCACATTAAGGTTCCGTGGTGGCCGAACCAGAAGTAGAAATCGCTATTTCTCTCACTTCTCGTTCCCAATTTAGTGGCAATGTCTCGTTTATATGGTTTATTGAAATTAGCTGACCAGCTAACGTTGTCGCCTTAGTCCGCCATATAAAGGTTCGAAAGGAGAGGTGTACTTTTCCCAATTTTAATAGCTCACTGCTTTCTTATTCTACACAATTCGATGAGATATGCGCGTTGGAAAAGCTAGCTAGCTGCAAAATTTACAAAAACAGAGGGCTTGACAACACAAAGCTGGAACTTTTCTCTTTTTTTTTTCATTTGTTAGCTTCACACCGATAGTTGCCGAGTGACGTCATAGGTACCACGCAGTGTGAGGAGTCGCGGTCCTCGCATTCCGCAAGCGTCAACAGCACGCTCTGTCGCGTACCGACATGCCAGTTCGGGGAGAGCGTGTTTAGTTTGATCTCTTCCGTTTTTTTTCCCCTCACTTCGTATAACAGAAAACGGGGGGGGGGGGGGGGGGGGGGGACCATACAGTAACGCCTCTAAAAGGGCGCAGCGGTGCTTGCTACAGAGTCGGTAACCTGCTGTCATAGGAAAGGGAAAAAAGGAGTAGAATAAAAAGACAAAGGATGCACAGTTGCAGGTATGTATATACGTATAGAAAACAGGAAAACAGAGCAAGTATAGGAAGAGATCGCAAGGCAAGAGAAAGACATTACGCGGATACAGTAAACGCGAAAACAAAGAAACCAAAACAAACGAAAAACAGGAAAGGCCTCCGGAGGTGGAAGTTTACAACCTTTCTCTGATGTAGACGGAGAAAGTGAAAGGGAGGAGCCCTTGACATTGGCTGCCGCCCAAGTGTCGCCTCTGACGTCACAACTGCCCGTCACTTTTTTTTTTCTCCCGCCAACTCTTCCTCGTATTCTTTTTAGCTTTGAACTTTTTTTATTTTTCTTTCAACGAGCCGTCGCCAGCACGTACCGACCGGCGCCGTAGCGCTACACTTTTCACACGCGCTCACACCCGTCGGAAGGAAGAAGCATGTTCCCCTCCGCCTCGCGCAGAGGCTTGTCTAGTCAGCGCCGAAGATGTTGGCGCCACTGACGGCAGCCGCCGGAAGCTTGCAACCCCCTCCCCCTCTCTCTGCCTTCCCTGCTCTCTCTTCGACGCTTGTTACGCGGAATGTGCGATACTTGACAACGATGTCGCCTCCGACGTGCGTTCTTTCCTGGAACGACACCGCGCAAGTGCGGGGCGCAGGCAACGTCGACTGACGAGGTCTGTGCGACGAGTGTAAGAGAACTCCAACACAGGCCTCCAACGCACCCCACTGCCAGGTGTATGGCTCCATACCCACGCATGTCCGCACTAAAGCCCCTAGATTAACTTTTCCACGCATACCTGAAATGCCGAAGAGCCAACACCACGCAACGTCCCTCACTATGTCGCTACATTCCCACGTGGGAGGCCTGGGTTGCCCACCTGGCAAAACAGCCTCTTCATGGGGCTACCTCCTGCAGCACCTGCAGGAGGTCTTGGGAAAAGAACCTAGACTCCCTTTCCCACTAAGCGAAACGAATGTGCCATCCACAAAATTCAGCTGAACACTCTTTTTAACTCCTTTAAGTAATCCTCTGTACCTTCGTACGGCGCGATACAGCTCGCCGGTCAGTAGATACACCGTCCCTTACGTCCCATACGTTCTTCATGGAGTGTTCGGTCTCCCTGCCGCTGAGACGTTGGTGAACATCCCCTACTGAGGGCATGGGCTCTTTTCATGGGGCCCTTGCCTCGAATAAAGTTTTCCAGATAAAAGCTCATATAAGAGGCCCAGTCTGAGGAGGGCTTCAGCGTAGGTCGTGGAAAATGCCCGCTGCGGTGGCCGCGGCAATGCCTAGCTGCCCCGTTGACCATGCCCGAATATCGACAGAGCTGTCGTCTGCTAAACGTGCGCTAACGAAGTCGAACAGCTGCACGAACGTCACCGCGCGGACATCTTTTAGCTGAATTGTTAGTGTTCATTAGTAGGTTAGCCGTCGTAGCTTCATCCGACGTGTCCAATAAGTAGCGACTTCCGAGCTTTGTTTTTTTTTTTTTTTTTTGAATTTACAGAATTCATAGGGCGGCGATCATCGCACTATGTGCCGAAGAGTCTTGGGGAAGTAATTACGTGTTCACCGTCCAATGGATGGATGGGAAACTTTATTGTGCAGGCGAGTTTGGACCCTTCAAGGGCTCAAGGCCACCGCACATTCCTCACATTGCGCACATGTGTCCAGGCAGACCACGTAGGGTCATGGCACTGGCACCCCCACTTCTGGGGTGCCAGAAGTTGGGGTGCGACTTGGCAATGTCACTTCTTTCAACAACAACAAAAAAATGCTCGTTGCCGTTCGTCCTAGACGCCGTTTCAAAAGCCACGAGCTAGCACGTGCTTTCTACAATTTCCGTAACTGTTTTGCCCCCCAACACGTCTTTCCCTTCCCGTTTTTTTTTTCCTCCCCACCTGTGTCTAATCCCTTCGCTTCTTTGTCGCCGCGGTCTACGGGACAAGTCTCAACACGTGCTACCGATTCCCACCCGCTCCCGCCTTTTTTTCAAGGAAGAGCGTCGATGAGTCAGCGCGGGGAGGTCACTGCATTGAAGGACTAGCTTCAAGTCAGTGCCCGGTCAAGAAGAAGAGGTCACGACCCCTAGTACAAGGCGGCTGGGAAGCAGAAAGAGAGAGGGAAAGAAAGAAGCAGACGCCTCTCTATCCCTCTTCCCTCCCTCTCCTCCCCATCACCACTACCCCCTCTCCCTTTATTTTATTTTTTCTGAAGAGAGGCGGGAATCGGGGCTGCTTCGACTGCTTTCTACAGTGCCGTCGCTGGCCAAAAGGGGGAAAGGAGGGTTGTTGACAAAGATAAGGGTCTCCAAGGTATCAAGGACCAAAGGCTAGATAGAGTCACTCTACCACCAGATGGTGCCTGCCCCCAGGGCAAAAAAAAAAGGGGAAAAAGACTAGAAGGACGACGGCCTGCGTTCCCTCGCAGTCGTCTTTCGTGTTTCCAACAAGAGTCGTTCATCCCACAGCTGGCCTTGAGCTTCCGTCCTAGCCCCAGCAACAGGGAGGCGTACACAGGTGGCGGCAGTTCCGGGAAGTGACGGGGCAAAATTGGCGGGACATGACTGTGCGCTGTAGTCGTGGTTTATTATTACGAAAAAGGAAGGAAAAGAAGTTGCCGATCGCTAGAATCGTTATCTAATATAATACCTTTAGCAGCCTAGAGGGACGTGAACGGATTTCGTGGTTGGGCACACGGGGGCACAAAGAGGCAAAGTGCAAATCGACGGGCAGGATGGCTCAAGTTGCATTGGCAATGGTAGGGCCCTGGTTATCACAAAATTAGATATTAGGGGTGGGCGTGCTTCGTAGTAACGATTACTTCGTTGTGAACAACACCTGGCTCGGAGGGGATTTCGTGAACGCTGGCTCTGCGAAGCTCGCTTGCACATAACCAAATTTTGCCGGCTCTGATTAGGCCACGGTGTACTTGTTTCTTTGACTTAGTGCTCAAAGAAACGATAGTCTTGTGGCTTAATCATTAGCGAATGACACCTGCATACTTCTGCCTTCAATAAGTCAAATTTGCAAGTATAATTTTTTTATTGCTATTATTGCGGACTTTGAAAACGACGACAGCGATGACGTTTGACATATTGCGCAGCTTTTAGGTACGGATATATGAGCAGCTATTCGAAGGAGGGATCTGCATTGGAGAATGCATTTCCTGAACGCCCTTGGTCAAAACCTCGGTGGTCGAAACAAAAATTGGCGGCTACTTTTTTCCTTTGTCTTTTCTGGTGAAGAATTTCTGGCTCGTGGATTGGGCCATCCACCCCGAATCCGTCCATGGCCGGTTTAAAACACTACCTTTCAGCGTGAATTCAACGCGTTCGTTAACCGACGCATGCCGAAACATCAAAAATTTGAAAAGATGAAAATATTTTCTTTTTATATAAGATGCTTAGTTCATTTTTCTCAACACCGACATTTATGCCTTCTTACAATGTTGGATACTAGGGGCATTTGCTACTAATTGCGTGTACTAAAACTTCAAACATGTGCCTTCGACTTTAAAATCCCATTTCCCATCACGTGCGGTGGTCTTCCAGCTACAATGCGCAAAAATGTGGTGTCCTACATGTAACACGGTGGACATATACGGGTTAAGTCCATATTCTTTCCGTGTGCATTGTCAAGGCGATGTATTTCTTCCACACGGCCACACCATTTCATTCTAGGTTGAAAGTTTCTTAGCCCTGAGCGCGGTCACAACCAGGAAGGGGCCCGAACGATAGCGTTGCACCCATATCTTGACACTGGCGTACCGGAAATGAAATTGTGCTCAACAAGCATCCCACAGGCAAACTAATCACCGGCCCTCCACGACCCCGAAGACTGGGAGGGGAGCGGTCAGCCAGCGCTTGTTTGCATAGAGACTGATTACTGATTTCCTCGAGAAGACGGCTCGCGATAGTCTTGGAGGAAATGGGCGCTCCGTCTCGCTTGCGAGGAGACGAGCAAACGGGCAGCCAATCTCACTCTGTGTCAGCAAATCCATATCGCCGCGGTCGCCACGGGTTATAGATAGGCCGCGGATGACCCAGGCTGGACGCACGACCCGACTGTCGTCGTCGGCGCCAATAGAGAGGCCGGGCTTTTCCTGCGAATTGCACTTCTTTCTCTGGCGCCTTTCTTTCCGTCGTTCCTTTGCGCTTTGAGCACACGCTGGTGGACAAAGGACGACCTATATCCCGCGTTTGGCCTGCTCTGAGGCGCCGCCCAAGGTTTACACCAAACCCGTGCTTCCGACGGTGATTGAGTGAGACCAGCGTTGTGATGCCACCGATATTATGCAATCAGTGTTGAGTCATACTCAACAGTATTCAGTTGCTTTCAGGAGGGAACAGATCCTGATGTTAAAACCGAACAACTCACTTTTTGGCAAAGAATAAAGGCAGTTTTAAAGGAAATAAAATGTACCCCGGGCCTGACCTCATCTCAGTTCTCGTTTGACCCCCAAGTATACGTGCCAAAGGTGGCGCATGTCATTAGGCACATTTACAATAGGGTGACCCTATCGGTTAAGGTTACTCTATTATAAGCCTCTATTACACGGCGCCGTTAGCGTAGTTAACAGCTGCGCTCTTTACTCTAGGGCAGCACGCAGACTAGTTAGTTAACCGCTGGAGAAAGTAAGGTGGAGTTTGGGACTATGTGGAAGACTGCTGAGCGTGCTCCTGATATATCATTCTAAGCTTTCGTCTGGATGGAACGCCTTTCACTTTCATCATCATGATTTCAACTTTGTATGCTTACCGCATGACAAAGACCTCTGTCTCATGTCTCTCCAATTAACCCTGCCCTTTTCCAGCTGCAGTCAACGTATCCCCGCAAACTTTCTTATCTCACCCGCCCACCTCACTTCCTGCCGGGCCCCCTGCAACGCTTGCCTTCTCTTCTTATCCACTCCGTTAGCCTTAACGACCATCGGTAATCTTGCCTTCGCATTACATGCCCTGCCCAAGTCCATTTCCTTTTGATTTCGAATAGCGTGTCATTAACTCGCGTTAGTTCACTGACTCACTCCGCTGTCTTGCCTCTTAAGTTACACCTACAATTATCCTCTCCATAGGTCGTTTAACTTTCCTTGGCTTATCTCCAGTCTTTTCGTCGGCCGACTTTCCATTTCATCCCTTGATGAAAAAGTTGAGAAACCAGGAGGCAAGAGTACGGGAACGGCCGTCGCAGACTCGACGAGTTATAACAGTCCTCCTCGTGTTACCGTCCAGAGAGGCGCACTATCACTGCGTCACTTTCAGGGCGCGCTATCTCATAGGTTGCGTCATGTACTACGTCATACGACACACAGCACTTGCTACCGCGCGTTTTCGCCACTCAGCTGTTACGCGCTACGAGGGTTTTCTATTCATAGCAGCGTTGCCGAGGCCGAACGAAATACAGCTTTTCAAGTCCTCGTGACGTCATCACGAAGAGCCGCGCTAAATGCGGCGTACAACCGAAACACCCACGCCCCTTTATCGTGGACTCAAAGGAGGGAGTCCGCATTTTCTTCCCAAGTGTGCACCTCTAATCAGTTCCTGCGTGGGAGGAGGTCTCAGGTGCGGAGTCTGCAGGAGTATTCAAAGCGGAGCCGTAGTGATCGATCGAAACTTAAGTGATCTGTTTTGCCGGAAATGAAACAGGGTCATTGTGCGCATGAGGTACAGACGCGGTCATCATAACCTGCAACGCGCTGACCGTGCGGTGGTAGGGCCGCCGGACAAGAAAAGTAAGCGTAAGCACCTTCGGCTGTCTAGG
Source organism: Amblyomma mixtum (assembly GCF_055824585.1). Taxonomy (NCBI): domain Eukaryota; kingdom Metazoa; phylum Arthropoda; class Arachnida; order Ixodida; family Ixodidae; genus Amblyomma; species Amblyomma mixtum. The sequence goes on along the minus strand of NC_143015.1, from coordinate 142,369,566 downwards.
TGGAGTCCAGTGACTCTAGCCTGTCTGGGTTCCGCTCGGACGATCCCGTGGCCCCCGGAACGAGTCCTGAAATCCCGCCAAAATTTTCCAGTAGAAAAGGTCCATTGGAGCTGTAGCCAGCACCGCCCGAAACGGACTGGAGCGGCGACGTTGCAGTGACGTGATGCGTGACACCATGGCAACGCCGTGACCACATGCATCCCGTCACTACAACGCACCGTACTGTGTGGTCCGAGCCAGGCACGTAGTCAGGACTTTTTTGTGTGTGTGTGTGTGGGGGGGGGGGGGGGGGTATCGTTCTCGTCACTACCGACAGTGCAGTGACCCCTCGTGCACTCTACAAGGGCATCAGGCAGACAGTAACGAATCAATAATGCTAGTCACCACACACTGCAACTAGCTGTGGCTGAATATCGCGTTACGCAGTGGTAACCGTCCTGTGCGGCTCCCACAGTGCATTAGCAGCATAGAGGGCACCGCATGTAAGTGACACCTGTGACACCAGGTGGCTGCCATTGTGCTGGTCCCCGTGACACCCGGACGTTTCTGCAGACCCACACTTCCAAAAATGTGCTGCGATTGGAACGTCGGTCGGCCTTCGAGAAGAACATTCCTTCACCACACACCATGAAAGCCCGGTTGACAGCGCGCTCACAATAGCGCCCGCCGAAAACCTTGAAGCTTCAACTAAAGGCACCCTCCCGGATCTACCGTGCCAACTGGCTTTGGGACGCACTATGTTAAGAAACGGTTTTCCTTGCGAAAATCACTTAGAGGACGATGTCCAACTTTCCTGGAGCTAGAAAGCATTACAACAAACTTGCTTCGCAAGGACGAAAAAAAAAAACGTTTCTCTCTGCCCAACGTCTTCTTCGCTCATCGTCACTTCGCCAGCCCGGTAAAGTATTTTGCGTCTGTCACTGTGCAGAGGAGTTTGGAAAAACCGACTGTCTCTTCCGCATCCACTACAACCGACCGTTTCTGGACCGATTGGCTCACCGGCCTAGCCCGCGAGTACTTGAGAGAGAAACAGTGTTAAAGGGTGACATCTCCTTCTGCACACACACATCCTGCTTCGAGTCTATATTTAGAGGCGATGGCCACTGAAGAGGCGCTGCATGTGCTGAGTGCGTAGGAGGCGGATGCCCACGTCAAGGCGCAGCAAATGGGCTTTGAAGAGGCAGCTGATGCGGGCCCTCTGGAATGGCACACACACTTGGCGGGACTTGGCGAGATGGACTCCGGCACAAAGATATACCCAGTCAGTAAGAGGCAACACAGGACGGGTGTCTCCTGTCTTGTGCCATCCTGTACGGAGTGCATTGCAGTGTATTCACAGTCCGCTTTCGATAATTCGATGGGGAGAGTTCAAACCAAAGCCCAGTATACAAGAAGCCAGTTCCAACTGACTGATGGGCCGCCCTGGAGTGGAAATCGACTACCGGTTCGCACACTTGCCACTCATCTCTCTATAGTCGGATACAACTCAATAACGTAGTGGCTTTTGCCTGTCAAAAGAATCCCTTCCAGCCAATGGCGTCGGCCGATTCTCAGGAACCTGCTAGCGGGGTCACAATGCAGGGAAGGGGTAATATTCCCGACCACGGAGGGACGAGACTATCTTATTTTATCTGCCACTCCCTGCATTGTAACGCTGGCACGGTCTTGAGAATTGGCCGACACCATTGACTGGTTGGAAGGGGATCCTTTGATGGGGTAAAGCCGCTTCATTATTGATTTGTACCTGACTGTAGATCTCTCGAAAGGCTGACCGAGAAGTACACTTGCATCATTTTACAAGTGGCCTAGGGCTCAAAACAAGACCTTATCGCGCAATGCGCATGCACGTTCCCATGGAGCCTGTTCAACTCCTAATGTTTTTAATATTTACATCGGGGCCCTCAGGCAGTGACAGGTACGAATGGACAACTGAGCGCGCAGTTCGAGCGCTGTATAGACAGGCGTGTGAACGACTGCAATACAAGAACTGTGCATCTGGATGGACTGCGCATGCGCCAAAGGTCTCAGCGACGACGGCATTTCGTTCAGGAAGAAACCGGATTGTTCAGCTTTATAGGTAAAGCGCAACAAAGTGCTGTGGTTGTTGCACCTCGAAGCCAGCCTATATGGTCAGTGGATAACTGGTCAGTCGCATACAGAATTACCCAGGAAAAAGCATTAGTTCCCGTACGGGGGAATAGCAGCTAGAAGGGTTCTCCGAGTGATACATAGTAGGGTCTCGAAAAGTCAATCGAAGCTGGAATGCAAAGTACGCGGAGTCGGCGCATACCCGGGTCTGGACATATGCTTATCGAGTCCGCGGCACCGGCGTCTGGAGTCAGATTAGGCCAGCCAGATAAGGGACGCGTGCCAGCCAAAACCGCCCGTCCGTCAAGCCCAAACCGGTATGCGCCGCATCCCGCCCTTCCAATACTGTGCACGACTGCAGGACTTGCGAACATTCACGGGTATGCTGGAGTCTCACAAGGCTTTAAACTCATTACCAGGAATTCTGGACCGGCGCTTCTAGTTCTCTTAGCCGCCACCACGTGGCACATGGCTTCGAGGATTCAAAAATAGCGCGATGACATCATCCGTAATGTAAGAAAGATAAGGATCGAGTGGCTGCAGAACAGAACGTGATGGACAGTTAGGTTTAGCAGTAGTGCACGATTTATGCGCAACGTCCGTGTCCTCTTTAACACTGCCTCTTTGTGCCGCCGTGGTGGCTCAGTGGTTATGGCGCTCGGCTGCTGACCCGAAAGATGCGGGTTCGATCCCGGCCACGGCGGTTGAATTTCTTTGGAGGAGAAATTCTAGAGGCCCGTGTACTGTGAGATGTCTGTGCACGTTAAAGAACCCCAGGTGATCGAAATTTCCGGAGCCCTCCACTACGGCGTCTCTCATAGCCTTAGTCGCTTCGGGACGTTAAACCCCATAAACAAACCAACCAACTGCCTTTTTGTCAACAGATCCATCATCACCCCCTCATCACGTGAACAAACCAACATAACCTTAACCGCTGTTGCGTTTCTGGAAGCTTTGGCCAGGACTGCAGCTGACAAAACTCCGCGCACACTTTCCGAGACTTCAACCCGCTGAACTCAAACGTCCTGCGATAACAGTCGACCTTGAACCGCCCTGAAAACCAGCTCGTCATCTTACTTATCGCTCCGCGGTAGGCGTAAAAAGAATAAAAATGAAAACAAATGAGGACAGAGGAGTAGGAAGACGAAGAAAATGGATGCCATCGGGATTATCGGCTAGTATGGGGTTGCCTGGGCCCGCCTTTTCTTTCTTTTGTTGGTGGCGACGAACAGAACAGACAAGGGAGGGAAGGGTTGAGGTATGCACACGCATAGCGGCACGAGCGACCGCTTCGTGCCGGTGGTGATGGTGCTGTAATAAGGCAAAGGGGAAGTTGTGCCTCTTCCCCTCCCCCCTCCCCTCCCCCCCCCCCCCCCCCCCCCACGCCGGTTCGGTCCGGAAAGAGCCGACACTTTGCCGGGGCGGATCGGCCTTTGGAGGGGAGGAGGTCGCGAGGTCTGTGTGCTGCGGGGCCGTTAACAACGACGGCTTTTGCGCCGCTCAGTCGGTTACGGGGTCCGTTCGGTTGCGGAAGGCGACGACGATCGTCTTCTTCGCCTCGATGCGGTTTCCTCATCTTTCGCCCCCTCCTTTTGTTGGCGCCGTAGCGTCGCCGATGATCCCTGCGTTGCTGTACAACGGCCCTTTCATTCGTTGCCGGCGTCCGCTTCTCCCCGTTCCTTTATTTTCACCGCCTACCTTTGTGGTGGGGGGTCAGTGACCCGATGAATGTTGCGCCAGGTGTGTTGCGCGTGCCAATGACATGTGTGTGTTTGCGAGTGAGAAGGCGAGAAGTGTTTCGATGGAGAAGTGGTCAGCGTTGTTATCCGCCGATAGGAGTCTTCTCTCGCGACGTCGGTGCACTCACGAATATGCCTATAGGAGGTATTCACTGAGGCCGCGCTACCAGACGGCGCGAGCGTCGTCGCGGCAGGCGCGCCATGTTTGCGGTCGTTTCAGGCCAGCTCGCGCAGTGTCACGGTGCGCCGTGAGGTACCCGGCCTGAACTGTTAGTGATCCGGAGCATATTTGTACGTTGTTGAATACGTCAGCGACCACTTATCTTTGCGGAGCGCTTATTGTGCATGAAGTTTGCAGCAGAATTTTCTGCGCCGTGATATAACCGAGCTGCCTCAACTGGGCAGCAAAACTGGCTGGCTGCGCTGCACGCAAGAACGTACACGACTTGCAGCTTTTAATATCAGTTGATAACTGTCAGCTAGTCATGCAGGGCACATCGCGGATAAACAGCACGATTAATTACCGAAATTCCAAAACTGCGTATGCCACCGCAGAAATTGATAATTCAAGCGCCTAGCTGTAGTCCGCGAACTGCTGACGCTTCTCAGACGTACGGTCTTTCAGCAGAAAAGCAAAGCGTCATAGCTGCCTTATTTACCCGACAGAACGGCCAAACAAATACCGCCATGCGCTCGCAGCACGAACGGCAGACACAGCGAGAATGTTTTGCAGTTTTGATTGTAGCTACGTAGCGCTGCTTCGTATGCACAAGACCGTTTTCGCAGCAACGCAGTGTGCAGCCATTCCGCTAGATTCAGTTGTAACACGTCACTTTCAGCAGGTAGAGATGACAAGTTAAGCTACAGCTAAGTGAACAGACCCTTCGAATTACTCACCTCTTCAAAAACGGCACTTCGGCCGTCGGCACCGCGGACGTCGGCACCCACAGCACGACTCTTGGACTCACCCGCTTGTCAAGTAATTGCACCCTCTCATGGGTTTATATCCTTTAATTCCTTGGCCTGCCAGCAAACTTAAGCCGTACACAAGGTGGGCCTCGATACCGGTGAATTCAACGCGCGGCAGCAGTCTTGTATACGTCGCACACCATGCCGGTGCCTCCGCATTCCTACGGGGGGTCGACCTTTTCACAAAGTACAACCTTCTGAGCGTGCCCGCTCTTTTCTGCTTCGCACAGTTCACGGAATATTCACTCAGTCACGCGGCGGCACGGGTCGGACAGAAATTACGTGCGGCGAGACGCGAAATACACTCACATTTCACCCATCACCAGCTATTCAAACGCTGCGGCTGGCTGCGGCGGCCGCGCGCGCGACCACCAACATGGCGAATGCCGCGCCGCCCGCTAGCGCCCCTTGCGGATGACGTCATGTGAATACCTCCTATATGGAAGTAAGCTGTCAGCTAACACAATATCTTTCATAAAAAGGAGTGCGCACAGCTTAGTCCCTTTTTTATTCCTTTAGGTTTAGAGTGTAGGGATTATAATTACACGCACCTGCCTTCCTGTCCTTATCATGTCCAGCATTCTTGGACCAAAATTTCGAACATTGGAACGCTGCAAGTGAAACATTCCAGTAATAAAAAATGCGTTCGTAAACTCTTTCGAGAAGAAAAATGCTTTTGTCCAGAATTGCTGGGTATACGTCGGCTAATGTGAACTTTATGAGTACCATCTACGAAATCTTCAATGCACATAAGCATTTTTTTCTTTCAAATAAGTTTGTGCGAACATCTTACACCATGTAGACCCATATGTGGGTATGTCGTAGCCGCCAGTTGGTGCTCGTAATTATATCGATAACCTGCTATCTACAACTCAACAATTTACTCAACGCTATTCTCACTCGCTTGGCAACTTCTTCGCCTCGGTCGGGATCTGCAATCGCTAATTGGCTCTTACTGCATCCTACACTTCACTACTTGTCGTAGGCTGTTGTATACGCTTCCCTGACCAGTGTACGTCACTGCTAGATTCTAAAACCTACCGATGTACTTTGCGGGCTCATGTCCTCAAAGGTGTACTGCAGTTCCTCATCTGAGTTACTTGGCAGGCGAATTTCATCAAAAAATGGAAGGTAACTTGATGTTCATCTTCAACCATGACACCAGATACTCCCAGTCAACCCGCAAAAACGCCTCCTCGAATAATAGAAGATATATTGTGTCACCTTGCCCGACAACCATCTTTATTCGTATTCTTTCATATCAGCAATGACTATGGTCGCTGTGGAGTCCCAGTAGATCATCATCAGCTATAACTACGCCCACTGGAGGATAAAAGCCTCTCCCATATCCCTTCATTCAGTCATGTGCTTTGTCATGTACCCGTAGGTGCTTACTGTAATATATCCATATGCTCTTCCCTTCTAGTTGTGCAATGCGTGCATGACTGCTGATTTATGAAATTAAACAAAGGCATGATGGTATCCGCGTAATATATTTGGAGAGTTGAAAAAAAAAGACTGACTAGCCGATCATAGACTTCTGTCTATAATGTCTATAGACTCTCTATAGACAAATCCTAGAGAACTGTCTGTGGGTAATACAAATTCCAAATTCCATAGACAGTCTATAGACAATCTATAGATTTATGGCCATACTCTTAGTAGACTTTCGTCTACAGACTATGAGTAGACAAAAAGAAATATCTATACGAAGGCAATAGAGTCTATAAGAAGTCTATGGACTGTCTATAGACCATTTTATAAGGGAAACTCGCACTCTGAACTAAACCGTGATGCCCTGAATTCTCACGGTCGCCTTAGTTGTTAACCCAAGGACCGCGCGCTTCTCAATGACGCAAAGTTTTATTGTTATTGCACTATTGGACCAGAATATGCATTTTTTGCACGTTCTTCTGCAACGCGCGCTTGCTTAGCGGTTAGACAACTCTCGACGTCTTTCCGCCGCTGCGCGCAAGGCTAGAGATACGGAAGAAAGAAAGAAGAAAAGAAGAGGCGCGGCCACAATCAGTCGCGCACGCTTCCTATTGCTGCAGCAGCAGCGGCCGCTGTTTCTCACGCGACCGTGACCCCGAACGTTGCGTTTGCGCGGTTACGCGATAACGTCCGCCGCTCGAGGGTCTGCGTCCGTTTTCTGGCATGGTTTCTCAACCAGTTATACGGAGGACTCGCAAAACCACGGTGGCGCAGTGGTTAGGGCGCTCGTCTACCGAGCCGGAGTGAGTACCCGGGTTCGAACCCGACCGCGGCGGCCGCGTTTCGATGGAGACGGAACGCAGAAGGCACCCGTGTGCTGTGCGATGTCAGTGCACGTTGAAGATCCCCAGGTGGTCGAAATCATTCCGGAGCCCTCCACTACGGCACCTCTTTCTCTCTCTTCTTTCACTCCCACCTTCCTCATTTCCGTTACGGCGCGTTTCTGTTGTCCACCGAGATATGAGAGACAGATACTGCGCCGTTTCCTTACCTCAACAACCAATTTAAACACAATGTGCGTTGTCAGTGCACGTTAAAGATCCCCAAGTGGTCGAAATAACTCCGGAGCCCTCCACTACGGCACCTCTTTCTCTCTCTTCTTTTACTCCCACCTTCCTCCGTTCTCTTACGGCGCGGTTCAGGTGTCCTCCGAGATATGTGAGCGCCCTCGCTTTAGCCTTTCCGGAGTCCTCAGGGAGTGTTTGCAATTCGACCCACGGCAGGCACGGGTAGGGAGCGATTACAACACTCACTAAAAACGCATTTCCGTCACCGGCTCGTCAATGATGGCCTCAAGGTTCGGCCGCATACCAAGCGTCCGCAGAAAGAACACATCGAGCTTGGTCCCGAAAACTGATAACGCCGCAACTCACAACCGTTTGATCCCGGAATGCGTTCGGCTCTCTAATCTATGCGTGACGTACACACTCCGTGACGTGTGCCGCTTATAAGCGGGCCCGGAGAGGCCTCCCTTCTGTAGGGACGTGCTTGCCATAAAAACGCACAGCCTACCTTAGGAAGCCAGTCAGCGTGTCCATACGAGGGTGTATATTTCGAATGGCGCTGAAATCACCCCCTGCCCCTCTCGACACAACGTATCATTCTTCCTCGGGCTATTCTTCAGAGCGAAATTGTAGTCGGCAGCGCGCAGAGGATTGCCGCTCCCGAACGGGTTGTTTGGTGTACATAGCGATTTGTGTAGCGAGTGGCTGACGATGCGCACTCAGCCATTGCTCTTGCGTACCGCCGGTGATTGGTGACGTCACTTGTGCATCGTCACCCGTCGAACAGCGTTGTCATCACGAAGGAATGCATAGACATTTTGTTGTTACCCTGTATTCTGCTCTACAGCTGACAAAATATACAGGACTAAGAGGTCTCTAAGCTCCAAGATTTGTTCGGCTTTGACGGGCTTGTCGTGAGTGTCAGTTTGCTCACGGTGGCTCAGTGGTTATGGTGCTCGGTTGCTGACCCGAAAGACGCGGGTTCGATCCCCGCCGCGGAGGCTGAATTTCTATGGATGCGAAATTCTAGAGGCCTGTGTACTGTGCGATGTCAACTCCCGGTGGTCGAAATTTCCGGAGCCCTTCACTGCGGTGTCTCTCATAGCCTGAGTCGCTTTGGGACGTTAAACCCCATAAACCAAATCTAACCAATCAATGTTAGCGTTTTTTGTTTGTTTTACGGCAAACTTAGATGGATGAGTTAGAAGAAAGGGGTACCTCCAATCAAATACATTGCAGCAACAATAATTGAATGTGCACGTTTAGTATACAGGCTAACCGCATCCCCTCATAACGCCCCCTTTTTTTTCTGGCGGATAATGTGAAATAGACCGAGAACAGTTAAGACCCTTTCACCCTTCAAGGAGAAAAGAAAAAAGGCTTGCGTGAAGGTAGTGGTAACGGGAGCGCTGAACTAGCCCGGCCCGGAGCACTTACAGAAAGGAGAAACTACCAGACCGGAAATAACCGCTCCACCGCAGTTCAAAACCTCAAAAAGCCGAAGTTTTCCGTCTATACCGCTGCACTTGCTGGTCCGGTTGCTGTATTCTTAGGAATCCCTTCCAGCGCTTTGTTCCAGTCCACGTCCCCAAGATTAACTTTTCGCCCGCCGTCTGCAGCGTTGCAGACACCACCCAGCCGTTTCCTTTAAATTCCTCGCGAATTACCGTATCGATGCACTGTTAGGACGCGTTGCCCTCCAAATTGCTCCCTTCCTCGCCCTTACATGCTTTCGGTGTCCCTGCCTGAGAAATTCATGATTCCAAAATTTCCTCGGGCAGTGCTATATATTTTGTCCTAACCGCCACCAATCAACGAGAGCCTTGTGCTTCGATTTTAACGTCTTCATGCTCCTGAATATGAATCTTGCGTCGTCGATACCTGCCCCATTTTATGTTCACCTGTGCCAGCCAGGTCCTTCTGGCCGCTCTGTGCTCACCCTATGCCTGTTTCCTGAGTTCAAATGCCTCTTTAATTTCCGCATTCCACGAGCTTAGAATCGATTCTTTGTCTTTCCAGTAGTTATTTTTGTTCTATGTATCTTTCCTGTTTGTTTTTGTTTTTTTCCTGATTAATCCAGTTAGTTCGACATACACTCTAAACACAAAAGGAGTTTTACTCCCATAAAGGCATATTTGTTTTTAAGTGCATCCTCAGTGTTTTGTTACGCATTGTGCTACTTCTTTCTCCACTCGATCCACAATGTCCCCCACTTCTTTGCTGGTCAAAAAGGTTCGCTCATCAGGCTGGTACGTCTGACTCTGCCGTTCTGTCTGCGTTGCTCCAGTACAGGGTAATCGTTACACGCTCACTAATTAAGCAGTTCGCTTGCGCACAGACGCCCTCTGGCGCTGAAGGAAAAAAAAACTAATACAAAAAGAATAAAGGCGGAATTGGCGTTAAGAACAGCGCGGATTCGCTAGTCGAGGGCGTTCTCCCAACGCACCGTAATTTTTTAGCCAGAAAATGACATCTTGCTGCTCTCTAACTTCTGTCGTAACTCTTGTCGTCAAGTGGTAACTTCTCCATTTTGGAGTGACGTCAGCATGTCCCCTCGCGACTACGTCCGTTGTGGCTGTAATCGTAAACGCAGGCTAACCGCGTCTCAAGAACGTCAACACGTAGATAAGCGAACACGTCATGGCAGACCGACGTCATGAGGACGCGAGACTGCTAATCAAAGTCTAGACTACCGCGCAGCGACATACAGGCGCGAGCAATACCAAAGGGAACACTTCATTTTCACTGATGTTCATGTCTCTTACATTGAAACATACTTGTTTGAGATCACAAAAGAAAGTGCTTAATGAAGAAATCAATCTCTTACGGTCGAGGTTGTTGTGTTCAATCTTTTGAATCAACACTCACGTGGGGCATGGTGTTAATAATGCCTTTTAACCATTTTGTTTTGTGCTAAGAGATTTTCGGTAATGGTGAGGCAGTTATGAGTTCTTCTTGCTTGCCAGTTCGTCGATACACTGTTCAATTGCGCCGCCGCGGTGGCTCAGTGGTTATGGTGCTCGGCTGCTGACCCAAAAGACGCGGGTTCGATCCCGGCCGCGGCGGCTGGAATTTCTTTGGAGGAGAAATTCTAGAGGCCCGTGTACTGTGCGATGTCAGTGCACGTTAAAGAACCCCAGGTGGTCGAAATTTCCGGAGCCCTTCACTACGGCGTCTCTCACAGCCTGAGTCGCTTTGGGACGTTAAACCCCATAAACCAAACCAAACCACTCTGTTCAGTTGCTGCACTTATCGCTACGGTGAGCTTGATGACAATTTGTTTTTTTTTTTTCGTAATGACTTAATACGTATTATTACTAATATTAACTAAAGGTAGAGAATTATTCCTAAAAAGTTGAATGAGAAAAATGCTTTTATTTTTTCGAAACCACGCTTTCTTTGCACTCATGACCTCCGAGCTCCTTACAAATCTCAACTCATTAATGCAAACTTAAATTTAGACCTCCAGTGAGAAACGTGCGTTCCCTTTTATACTGTTCGCGTCTGTACAGCGCAAGTCAACAGCCGCGTGTCCAGCTTCCGTTACCATGCATACCAGCCAGCGTGTATCGCGGCGAAGCCTCCATCTTGTCTCAAGGTTTCAAAAAGTGACTCACAACCGATTGTGGCGGACGCGCTAGTCGCGAGACACAAAACCGAAAAATAAAAGCAGGCACTAAAACGCGCGCGCTCCTTGGTTCTGCTATTTCTTGGCCGGCGCCTTGCCCTAATCCTTCCTGGACACGTGTCGCTGCCCGGCGAGCCAGCCAGAGTCAACAACAAGCCGTGTGCGGATAATCAGAGACTCCGCGGTAACGCACGAACCACCCCCTGCATGCTACACAGGCGATTTGGCACTAATGCCAAACGCGAGACCCCAGGAAAAAAAAAAAATATTGTCTTAAACCGGCGGAAGTAATTGACAAACTTCTCTCGAACTAAGCAAGTGTGACCCGCGATTAACTGAACTTTTTTTTTTTCTAATCCTTAGCTCGACGAAGGACTGAGTCTTTAAAATTTCTGTATTACATTATTAACTCTTCTTGCCGGACGTCTGCAAATGATTACCTAATCCCTGCTATACCATCTAAAACTAGAAGTCCCCACAGCCTAAACATCACGCCTTATTTTGCTCGCACGGACACTTTTAAATACAGTTTCTTTCCTCGTGTAATCGAATGCTGGAATTCGTTACCTGGCTCTACACGCTCTCTTCCTTTGGAGCAGTTTTTAGCGGCTATTGAATAATTTTCCCTTTTTTCTTGCATTGCACTCATTGTTTCGGATGTTTGCCATTGTTGTGCTCCTTGTTTCTCTACATTGTTTTGTTCACACCCACCCCTGCAATAGCCCAGTAGGGCTGCAGTATGTATAAATAAAATAAATTCGCTCACTACACCGAATCGCCTCGTTGTTCGATCTTGTATGAACACGCCTTTTTTTTTCAACCAATCGCATGCAAGGTGGAGGCGGTCCTAAGCATTTTACGCTTCTATAACCCCCCCCCCCCCCCCCCCCTAATCTGTACTCCCAGGGAACCCAATGGATGGGGAAAAAAAAGCACATGCACGCTTAAATTCTGGTTATTTCGAAATGCTTGCCGTGTCCACCCTAGCTAGTAATTTTCGCACTACGGCCTGTGTGTGTTGTTTTTCAAGACGGGTGGTAAGTTACTAACTGGCGTTCGGTACTGTGAAATAAATTTGACGTAAACCTCTCCAGCGTGCGTTTTCTTCGTGATGAAATCGCGTTTGGTGCAAATTTTATTTAATAAACCCCGCTTATTTGCCCCCGTCTCTTCAATATCTCCAAGGTACAAATTTCAAATTTAGAATAATTTGGATAAATTGCCAAACTACGCCAAATAGGAGCGGGCTGACAGTTCCGTATCCTGAAGACAGATGGGTCCGGAGAAAACCAACGGGGGGGGGGGGGGGGGGGGGGGCGAAGAAACAAAGAGCCGCAACTACAGCCGAACACAACGCATTTATCCGGGAACGCGACTTCCCGGTAATTTCCGGTCGGGGTTACAACTACGTAAGTTTCATCAGTCCCATTCCAATACCCTGTGCGGCGTTGCAACTGTCTGCGTAGTTGTAGCTACTGCATTTGCAACTCCCTAGACTTGGAACGGAAGTCTCTCCGAAGGATGCATAGATATCCAACTTCCTCACAAAGGTGCTGCATGAGTCATTTCACAACGGGGCGATTTCTCGTTCTTTGCTCGGTAAAACATTCAAGCCGCACGGCAACTAGCGCTAAAGACAAGGACAGAAGAGAGACCACAACGTTAGGCATCAACCGGTTTTATCTTGTCTTTAGCGCTAGTTACCATGTGCCTTGAATCTAAAGATCACCAACTACCGCTTTAAACGGTAAAACATGAGTGTGGATTCTACTACCAGGCCGGCAAATGACCAGAATATGTTAAGCCCCTGGGGATAAAAACATTTTGGCAAAGACTACTTTCTACCTTCTTAGAGACGCAGGCTCGAACAGCTAAAGATTGTACGGGTCATCAGCTCGCTTCAAGTGTAGTAGCGGTGCATAGCTACCAGATATGTCCGCGAAAATATCGCTCAAAACAACTGCAAAACTTCTATGATTATTGAGGAGGAATACCAACGAGAATGATTTGTGCCACTCAAGTGAAATCGCCTTTTTTTTTAGCAGTACTGCCGGAACAAATAAAACAATCAGAGAAGATGCGATAGCACACACTGGTACGTTCAACCGAACAATGCAGCAATTAATAGCGAGTGACCTAAATTTCATTTGGCCATTCCGAAAACGTCATAAAGCTTTTAGGCAACATTGAAGACTCCCGCCCAAAGCGATGTGATCGGACCTGATTGACATTATGTTGCCCCTACTGCAAGAACTGTCGAACCTGACTGAAAGGCTCGCCGATAGCATCAGAAAAGGGATGACTCAAAATCGCCCTTAATCTCGTCTAATCGTTTATCAGTGCAAACTAAATTTGTCTAAGTCATCCCACGCTCCACGACAGCAGTGGAACATCCGAATTCCAGCCATATCTTTTTCGCCTGGATGAAGAAAAAAACAAATAAAGCCCACAAAGTTTCCTAACACGCGCCAAGATTCCTGCACCAGAATAGAATAAAAAATACTTTTGCACACGTGGAGACGAAACGATCGTCTTATTCTTCAACCACGCGCACATGTCCTAACTCGGAGCTGTGGAATATGCGAAGCGACTACTCATCCTTAGTCAAAACACGTCCGAACACGAATGCAAACCAACCGCGCCGAAACCGCGCCTCGGCGGTTTTGTTTGTGCCAAGAAAAATAAACCCCCTCCGAAGAAGATCTCGACAAACTTACGCTGCGTTGAAAGCAAGGTTCTTCAGGTGCAACCAACGTCCACAAACGTCGACGCACTCAACATCGCTCGCACGCTGACAGCACAGAATTCCAAATGGCCGCCGAGAAACGAAGTTCGATGTGGGTCCGTTGTTGTCACCACTACCACCAAAAGGCAGCACTCGCACCACCACCGGCGGAGAGCAAACTCTTCGAAAAACTGGAACGTCGTCTAGACCCGCAGGCTGAACTGGCCTGAGGGGCGAGGAGCAGCAGATGAGACCACGCTGTCAGAGCCCCACACACACGCTGCGGCAGACGAGCGTCGAATGTGAGAGGAGGTTTGAGCAAGCGGGTGGCAGGATATCTTTGCTCTCTCTCTCTTTTCTCTCCTTCCTCCGCGTGTGTTTGTATTCATTTTGTTTCCATCTTTTGTGACGTCGAGCGTGACGTCGCCGTCTCTCGTCCAATGGGAGAACGTAAAAGTTTGAACGCCGCCGTCGAGAGCGTGGAAAGAGGCGAGAGAGAGAAAGAAAAGTGAGGGGTGCGCTAGGGGTTGTGAGAGGGGGAAAACCCAAACCGGAACGGAGGGGGGCCCGCTTGCGTCTTCTGCTACTTCTGCTCGCCTGAAGAATCGTCTGCTTCGGGTTGGGTTTGAGGATTTAACGGCCTGGGAGCGGCGCGGCGAATAAAAGCTGCACCGGCGTATGCCCTCCGCGGAGTGCTGTAACTAAAGCGAGGAGCCGGCAGGAATGAGATATGGGGTTAAGATACGGAAACAAGGTAGCGGATCGAGTCTTTTCGTTCCCCCTGCCTGCTAGAACGGTGCGAGCTAGCCCCTAGCGGGTGTGTCTGCTGATGGCTCACGGACGAAATTAGGGAACGCATCGTCTGCTACCAATGCGTTGCATACGATAAAAGAAGGCAAAAAAATTGGGCCAATCGGCGATCGCACACTCGGCTGGAGTGCGGATGTAACGATGATAAACGATGAACAGAGACGCGATTTCCATCTCGAGCTGCATACTCTGACGCTACGGAGGCGGTCCACGCCGTAGTGCCACGGTCCATGGCAGCCGGTGTACCACGAAATTCTTTGCTTTTCCACGCATCGGCAACGTCGATTGTCCTGGATTTTGAAGCCGCGTGTGCGGCGTGACCTCAGATAAACAGTCCTGCGCGCATTAACTGCGTATTTAATAAGCGATGGAAACAGAAACAGGAAGAATCGACTCTGAGAACTCAGTGGTCGCTTCCTGTCTTGGGCTGCAGAAGACGCTCCTTGGCGCCAATGTTTCCGGGCGCGTTTCCACTGCATAAAACTGCCGCAGGGAACACAGGAAAAATTTTGATTTCAAATGCACATTGCATTACATGTCTTAGATACGTGCATGACCTAGATGGCGAATAAAATCACGAGGACTTCAACTTTCTATCACATGGTACCCTAGATTATTTGTTGTTAAGCAGACGTCTCGCCTTGAAAGGATAATAGAGACGATAACTTGCCACTGTTATCGCTGAATATAAGGTCTAACATCATTACCATGATAACATCCTTGCTTTGCGGTGCTGAGGCGTTCCGAAGGCGATTGGCTCGTTAACTAGTAAAAACGACTGCGCATGATTTAAAGAAGCAAGAAGTTCGCGGTGCGCTCAAAGGGATTAAAGGGAGCAGTTCGGAGCTGCTCTATCTTAGCCTTGTGCATGATTGAATCCTTTAGTCGCGTTTGCATCGCTACAGCTCAATCTCTTTTCGAAATGATGGTTCCTCTATGCTGCTTCCGTCATCTTGTCTTTCTTTTTATTTCTCTTTACTATAACAGCCATCCTACAGGATGTGGGCGTTATTGAGAGCTGAACCCTTCCATCCTGGGCCGCCCCCTACTTGTAGTAATGACGTGATTGTATCCTGCGTTTTTTTTTTTCTTTTCTCAGAAGAGATGATTAAAAAGAGGACAAAAGGTAACTTACTCCAGTAAAGTCGTGTCTGCCTCTTTTGTTGTTGTTGTAAACGTGCCCGATAGGCAGCGCTGTAGCTCCTTATGGCCAGCTCGATGTTCAGTCCTCTGTAGAAACAACCCACGCCGTTCAGATCAATCACGGACATTACCTGGCCGCCAGGCTTAACCGTCGGCGTGATTCACTCCGCGCAATTATACCGCCCCCTTGTTCCAAACTCCGTACAAAGCCTTTCTTCCTGCAGGCGCTCCGGATGCCATTACTATCCTGAGCCTTTATTGTACTCGTTACAGTCCTTGGGTCACGCTGCCGTATACAGTGCAGACTATATGCAGTTGCAGCTTCGGAGCTAGTCGAAGAATACATCGCCAGTTGGGGCGTTGATTTATTGATTGATTGATTGATTGATTGATCGATCGATTGAATGACTGATTTCAGCGACAGGCAGACGCTGCCTCCAGTGGAGACTGCAGTTGTAGCTGCGGAGCTAGTCGAAGAAGACATCGCCAGTTGGGGCGTTTATTCATTGATTGATTGATTGACTGATTGATTGATCGATCGATCGATTGAATGACTGATTTCAGCGACAGGCAGACGCTGCCTCCAGTGGAGACTGCAGTTGTAGCTGAGGAGCTAGTCGAAGAAGACATCGCCAGTTGGGGCGTTTATTGATTGATTGATTGATTTCAGCGGCAGCCAGACGCTGCCTCAAGTGCAGACTGCAGTTGCAGCTTCGAAGCTAGCCGAAGAAGACATCGCCACTTGGGGCGTTTATTGATTGATTGATTGATTGATTGATTGATTGATTGATTGATTGATTTCAGCGACAGGCAGACGCTGCCTCCAGTGGAGACTGCAGTCGCAGCTTCGGAGGTAGTCGAAGAAGACATCGCCAGTGGGGGTGTTGATCTATTTATTTATTTATTTATTTCAGTGACAGGCAGACACGGAAGCGCAGCTGCAAGAACACTTCGGAGCAAGTCGAAGAAGAAATCGCCAGTGGGGGCGTTTATTTATTTATTGACTGATTTCAGTGACAGATAGACACGGAAGTGCAGCTGCAACAACACTTCAGTCTGCGCTACAGTGATTGAAGCTAATATATCATGGCGGCTCAAAACTGCACATGCATCCATAAATGGCGCAGGCCACCGACCAGAACGTTGGTGAAGCCCAGTCAACGCACAGTTCGCTTAATGTAAATAAGCCAAATAAGTTTAAGTTTGAAGCTTTTATTTCGGCTATGTAACCAATCTTATCACCCCAAAAGAAGGGGGAAGAACTGTGGAAGTAAATCAGAACGGAATTTTATGAATAACTTTATATTTTTCGTGAAAACATACATATTTAACCAGAAAGTGCCTCACGATAAAATCTTACAAAGGAGCCTCTCCTGGAGGATCTTTCGGCGTTTCATTACGCCACACCTTAACGTATTGGCAAAAGTAATTTTATCAGGCAGAATAAGTATAGGAAGTCAACAACCAAATAATAATGTTGCCTGCGGTAAGAGGCCCGTTTCTTTTTTAGATAATACCGGCTTTTTGAATATACATAGCGTCTAGTATACTCATGTAAGAGTCGCGCTCTTGGAAGGGGCGCGTCCCCAAACTTGGGGCACCTGAAAACTTGGAAGAATAGAGAAAACTCACCGGACGGCCACGAGTGCTTGCTGTGATATGAAAGCAAGTATTTCTCACCGGTGTGTTCTGTTTTGACAGTTTTGTTTACTTTGATGTAGGTATGGCGGCCTTGTGATAGCTGAAGTTAATTGTTATATGCTGAATTACTTAGATTAAACCCATAGCGTTAATCTCGTCGCCCTCACCACCTGCCAATCAGGGATCCTGTCATACTGTCTCAGAATGAAGAATCGGGCCCGGTGAAATCAAGACCATGTTCGGGATTGTTCAGCCATTGTGGCCGTGCACGAATAACCACGAAGATAATCTTTATTAATAAAATAACAATGGACGGAATAGATGTTGCTCGCCGCGTGGCATCTGCCACGCCAGGAGAACGCCGCTTCCGAATCACAAGCTGGCCGCCCAAACCACAGAGTTTCTGTGGTGGTGCTGAAAAAAATGGCAGTGGTTTAGCTCTTGTTAAACCTGGAGGATTGCGAAAGCAACGAGGAGAGAGAGAGGCGATGGAAAGCGCGCGGCAGCGGCGGCGGCCCCGGCACGCTAGCTATGCGCCGCTACTGCGCATGCGCAAGTGGCGAGCGCGGAGGCGGCACCTGTGAGTCACCCGCGCAGCGACGGCGGCGCCGCGCCAGCTGTGCGTCGTGTGACGTCACTGCTCCTCGCGCATGCGCAGTATGGCCTTTCGTCAGCTCCGCGAAATGGTTCGGCGACTCGCGTAGTGTTGCTTTCGCAGCAAAACATTTATTGTCAAGCAACACGTTCCATTGACACCAGCGGAAAGTGTTTTTTTTTTCCCCGACGTCGACCGCGTCTCCTCGTTTGTTTCCTTTCTCCCGGTGACCTCCTCACCCAGCGGACGGGCCGTTGATCGTCTCCGCTCCCGCAGGTGCTTGCTCCGCACAGGGGAGGCAACGGGGAAACCCCGCGAGTTCCTAGAAATGTGTACGGCTGTTGCCCCCCACTCCGCAACCCACCTTCCCGGTTTCGGGACGGCGGTGAGATCGGCTGTCCTTCTGAGGGCTGCACGCTCGGTGTGAGTGCTCAAGATGACACATGTGCTGTTTATGGTAGATACTCAAATGTGGTGGTATCCATCCGGATGTCGATGCAGGCACAGTCACTCTCCCTGAGGCCCTAAGATAACAATGGCCATGTAAATAAATCTGCAGTGGAAGTTAGTGAAAAGCGATTGGAGGATTGGTGGCTGAAAAGCAGAATGGTGACATAAGGTTAGAAGTGTAGGAAACCTTAGTGAAAGAAAATGGTGAATTTCAATGACAATCTACAGCCCAGTGAAACAAAAATAAAGAAAAAAAAGCTGAGCATGGTGGCAATTGCCACCACCCCGTTTCAAAGGGCACACTCCTGTGTTCCATCCATCCATACATCCATGCATGACTCGGCGCTCGTTTCAGCCGCACTCGGGCAACGCAACTGCGCGCACGACGGTTTGTGCTGCGGACGGCGCGAAACTGAGCCACAAGCTAAGAAGAGCTCACGCTCTTTAAGGTGGCGGTTCCACTGCCGCCATCTTGCGAGTAGTTCATATTCTGCCACCAGGCTACGACACTGATCCATCACTGAGAAAGTGTCTACCCGTCTTGCCCCCAGCGACCCGAGACTGGCTTTGGTTGAGATGTTGAGATACGTCTCCGGTCCTTTCATGACCCGTGCACCCGTGCTGCGTGGAGGCTTTTCTTTTGTTGCTGCGCCTGCCTTCAGAGGATTACAAACGAACCATGGCAAGCCCGGCTGCTAGTCCCCGTCGTGCGTGGGGGGAGGTGTTGGCTGGGGTGGTGGCTTTGGGTGGTTCCGCATGCTTCTTTCTCTGCCTGTCCCTCGCCAAAGCCAAAGAGAGTGGGGCTTCCTTTATTCGGTCTATGGTTCCGGAAGGGTGAAGGGAAAAAGTTGGAGAGCCGGGGCAAAGAGGGTACCGTCTTTGTCCAAACGGCGTCAGAGGTGAGGTGATCCTTGTTCGGGATAAGGATGCCAGCACGGGAACAGAGGACCGTTTCCTTCTCTCTCTTGTTTAGCCTTGGCTAAATAGCCGCAGAAAGCTGTACCGTCGATGTTACTATCTGGAGGGCCTCCTTTGAGGGAATGTGCCGTTTCGTTCTTGAGTTTTACGCGACTACAGACTTTCCTGTTTTCAATGTCGTGACATATATTAGTGGGAGCAAAGAAAAAGAAAAAAATAATGCTGCCCAGCCCGCATCGCAAAACTACGATCACCGACACCGAGGGCACCTGCTGGAGAAAAGGGAAGGTGCGGCAACGTGTAGTGGCGACGGAGACAGCGCTGTGGCAGACCAATGCAGAAGCCAAGCCAGCTCTCGGATTGTATTCTGCGCACAAGCGAGAGATTGCGCAGGAGCGCTTCTACGACAACTCCCTTGGCAGTGCCCTACTCTTCGAGGCTCGGGCGGGAGTGCTGCGCACTAAGAAGTGGCAAGCCCGGATTGCCGGCCAGGACAATGCGGTCTTCTTGTGCACGATGTGTGGACAGGAAGAGGAGACGATCGAGCATGTGGTGCTGTCATGTCGATCGCTCCACCCCTGCCAACCGAGTGGATGTACCCTTCCGCAGGCGCTAGGTTTTGACACAGGGCAACCGGCAGAGGGCGGTGCGGGCGACAGTGAAATGAACAACCAGGAAGCCATTACCAAGGCAAGGGCGGTCGAAACAACAAAGCGCCGCCTTGAAAATTGGAGTGGACTGAAGCGTTAGGTGGTGGTGATAACACGGCGGGACAGTCTTCGCCGTAGCGTCACAAAGTTGGCTAAGACGTTCGTGTAATGTCCGCCCGTTACAAAGGGATAAGCCCCAAGTCCAATCCAAAGTGGAAACTTGGGAGAGTTAGTGATAATTGTCGACATAATTGCACAGAGCAAATTAGTAAGTAAGCGAAAAGAGGAAGCGGACGCCAAAAATAAGGAAGGTGTGAAATAAAGAAAATTAATTATGTTTATGTCCCATGTATATATTTCTAGCGTTTTTTTTTTTTTCAATGAACCTTATAGTTGAAATCGGTGCCTTTCTTGTGTCCTTCCTTCTGCCCTCGTCTTTTGCGTGTTCAATCACTTCGTCACTGTTGATGCATAGTAATATTAGTGGTAGTCGGAACACTCCTGGTCTAGAGTGTAACCTGCTAACTATAGCGCTGAAAAAAAAATATTTTTTTATCAAATGATATTGCATCTATGATAAGAAAACTATAACCAAGACAGCTATACAATTTAGTCAACGCTCAGCGTATGCCTGACCAACCTTATAAATTATGGTTGGTAAAGAAAAAGGCAGAGAGAAGTGGGCAATTGTCAATTTCTGTTTACCCTTGAGATGAATCGACATAGCGCAAGAGACGTGAAATTGCTATTGAGAGGGTTAGCACCGCAGGGTGTCGGAATGTGTTTACTTCAGAAGCAAATATTCGTCGTACATGCGGCGGCACCTTGCAACCAATTCCGATCAACTTCGACGGAATTTTGCCAAGGCTCACAAAAATGCAGTATACAGATGCATACCATTCACGAGGCGGACTCGAGACTTTTTTATAGACATTGTACGAAGAAGAACGGGGGGGGGGGGGGGGGGGGCGAGGTGTGCAGGAATGCTGCCAAAAAAAAGGGGTCGGCTACAAAGCGATAGTTCTGTAGGCACTTAGGGCGACCCCCTCCGCTCTCTCGTTTGGACCCTCAACTGCGTGCTCTTATTCATTTTAGAGGTACGTCTTTCTTGTATCCAGTTTGCATCATTAGGTTGCTTATTCCCTCCAGAATTTTCCATCGCGTGCTGAAATGTATATCTTTCTAACCTTGCGTCGATTTGCCTCGATTTGGTTGGATCAAAGATTGAAAAAGTGCGCCCGCGTATGTGTGTGTGTATGCGTGCGTGTCCACGCGCGCGTACCTGGAAACTGTAGGAACAGCTGCTATTTTCACACCGTCTATTGTCAGGAAACTGTAGCCTCGTTTACATGAACCCGACTTCGGCGGGTCGAGCCAGGAGATCGAGTTGAGCAAGGTCAGCCCAACTTGACTGCATGTTTACATGAACTCGATTTTAGCGAGTCGCGACCGGTTCAACAGCAGCGGCACCAAGCGTCTAGCGGCGCAGCGGGAAAGGGCAGTGGCAGCCGGGAAGATTGCGGCATGCACGGCTGCCTCGCAGACGCTACGGTGCAAGCGAATAACAGGTTCGCATTTATCACCCCTCCTTCCACTAACCCGACTCAGACCGGTTTACGTGCTATCTGTTGTTGGGGTTGAGTGAGTCAACCCACCCCCTGCAGCGGAGTTGACTGGACTCGCTCCCTCGACTCCCGGACCCGACTCGTTTACATGAACCGAGTAACCGGTTTTCAGCTCAAATCCTCCACTCAACCCGTCATGTAAATACCGCTTATAACGTGCTTGTAATCATTTTCCGAGCATTCCTTTTCCTGCGGCGCTTGTCTACCCCGCCTGCAGGAGGGGCGCGCAGCAAGGGGAGGGGGCGGTCCTTTGTGCCAGTTCCCGAAAAGGGGACTTCTCAGCACTATAGTCGGTTACAACAAAAGAACGAAGCGGCACACGCAACTCAGACGGAGCTCTCCAGCCAATCACGTCGATTTGTGTGGCTGTGCATGCAGCCAAGCCTGCGAAAGAGAACGAAGGAGTCGGCGCTTTGTCCCCGTGTCGCCGACGGTGGATGTCCTTTGTTCGGGATAAGGCTAAAAGAATAATAACGCAAAAAGAAAGGAAAAGATTTTGCTGCCCCGGCATCCGCCATCGCCTCTAGGAGCACCTGAGCAGGAGCAGGGGAAAAGACAGGAAGAAAGGCGAAGGTGCTAGTAGGTGTGGTGCCCCCGTTTATTGTCTCAGCTGCACTGGCCACTAAAGGGGGAGGGGGGGGGGAGAGGGCTGGGCTGCTCACCTTTCGCATAGATCCGCGCGAGAGCGTCTTTTTCGCAAAAGCGCTGAATGTTACAGGTGGGGTCATATTCGGCAACAGACGGTCGTGGCAGCTTCAGTCTCCACTGCTGTCGCGGCGCACCTGTGGAGACCGAACAGTAAACTGTTCGGTCGACGCGCTTGGCTGGGCGGTCTCCTTTGATGGGCATGTGCTGCTTCGTTCTTGAGTTCTACCCGACTTATATACCACATGGATTCATTTCAGCGGTGGAACATGGCGCCCTCTGAACCACGGCATTCGTTTGAAAGAAGTGCGAGTCTAGTTCAGGAAAACTGCACCTGCTCCATGGTTAGTGCTGAAATAGTGCAGCTGCAGCCGCCATGGAAGCAGATGATGGTTTGCGGGTTGTGATAAACGGCGGAGCCTCAAGTAACTTTCACTCGTCGACAAGCTAGAACGCTGCTCGAGTTCTCCAAAGAAACGGATCGAGGCTGGTTCATGGCAACGTGTTATTGTGATGTGCGGTTTGCACATTTCTTCATGAGATACGAGCGGTTGGCTGCCGCTGATGTAGGCTGTAAACAGCTGGCTGCAATTCATTGGCATCGCAAAGGCTAGCGACGACCAGGCCTGCACTCGACCATCCGTTTTGGAAGCAGACAGTGCCAAACTGCGCTCAAAGTGCCGGAACTAGCGGTACACACCCGCCGCACCGCCGCTGCCGCAGAACTTTGCCGAACTGGTGCATTGAGTGCAGGCGAATCGAACGTTCTCCAACTCCCCCTCCACAGCGCTAGCCGGAACAACGAACAACCGGCAGCACGAAGCGAAAGCCTGTCTCTTCCCTTTCCTGTCGCTTTAGCAATGCCAAAGCTGTCCTCGAAAAATAATACGACGCCCAGAATGCGTTTCGTAGCGTCAGGTGAAAAAAATTGGCAGTGGCTTAGCTCTGCTATGCCTGGGTATACGTAGCGTAAAGTGATCCGGTGTTTCGGCCGCACGTTTCGCCTTGGCTGCTCGACGGCAAACTGCCAGGCGACAACCTCGGGATCGGAAGAATTTACATTTTCCAGTCTTCTGCGCAGTTTGGCAGCGGCTCGACTCTCCTTACCTTACCAGAGCTTACATGTTGAGCGCGACCGTCATTTCTCCGCGCATCCTCCTCGCGCATGCGCAGTAGCGCGTGGCGCAACTGTCGTAAACACGAGGTCACGCGTCGGAGAGGAGCGCACGCCGGCGGCGCCGGCAGCGAGGAGCTCGCACCGGCTGTGGCGAGGAGGCGACGCACCGGCGGACCTGCACCTCTCGTGACGTCACACGGTTCTCGCGCATGCGCATAACAGGCGGCGCACACTCGCGCAAAACTCGGCTCTGACCCGCGTAGTGTGGCTTTACTAGCTTTACGCTACAAAACAATCCAGCAAAGCAATATGGCGGAAATCTGCTTGGAAGTTCGACACACACTACATAGGGCAAAATCGAGGGAAACGTGCGAACATCGTAGAGGTATCGTTCCCTCTCGTGAACACCTCCTGATTGTAAATGTTTAGCAGCGCCACACTGGTTATTTTTTTGAACTGTGATTATTTAGTACACGTGCATGTGTGTAGATGGCGCTACTTACTAAATTTATCTACATTTATCGCCTGTCGCTGCGTTATTGCTATTATTGTTTGTATTCTGTGGACTTTGTTCTTGGCAATTGTTACAAGTTGATTAAAGGAATGAGAGACCGACATTTTAAGAGTATATTTGCCAGAAAAAAAGAAGCCGCGGAACGTTTCAAGAGCTTGTGTCCTTCATGAGGAGAACAAAAAAGGTAGCTAAAATCAACTAGACATTGCGCATTCCCCAAAAGCCGTAGAGTAAAGGCGATGCTTAGCCGCGTAGAGCGAAGTATTAAGTTTCTTCACGCAAAATCTCAAAACTGCCACGCGCTGGTTACCTGAACAGTTTTGCATTCCGTTTTTAACTATTTCGAAAAAACGCTAACTTTGATCAGGAATAACTTTTAAACTAAACAAGGCAGACGGATGAAATTTTCAGAATACAAGGGCAATTAGACGATCTCAAACTGTACAAAAAGGCGCCGCACTGCAACGCATATCCCAAAAGTTATTGCAGATTACATTGTTCTGTTTTCTATGCTTTTCAAACATGCGTGGCTAATAAACTAATCTATACACGTACTTCTAAATGCTTAAATATGTTGATTATCATCCGATCTCAAAGTATCTCGAAAGATATTTCTCTAGATGCAAGAGGTTTTTCACAATTTTGCATTTCCTGAGACAAGTTGAGCTCAACTGCCAGTTTTCATCTTTGCGTTTTCTTTTACAGTTGAAACAAATTTGCAGCTACCGTTAAACAAAATGCATCTTTTGAAAGCAGAGAAAAGTAGCTCTTCGGAGATATCTGAACCATATTTATGAAGCGAACGAGCGAGGTACAGTCGACGTACAAATATCACCAAAAATGGTTCCCGCTCACCGTCAGAGTGGGACCACCAAAGAGGAATTGGGCTTTAGATATGTTTAATTTTTTGCTCGCGCGGCAAGTTTCACGGCGACCTACGGAAAGCAGAATAATGAGTTTTAGACTGGGGTGACCCTATTGGTTAGAGAACAGGGTTAATTGGCGAGAGAGAGAGAAAGCAATTTAATGAAAGGAAAGGCTGTGAGGTCGGCCGACGGTAAGGTGAACCTGGACTGCTACTCCGAACTGGGTAGCCGTCGAGTCAGTTCCTTGACTGGATGACGAATTCGTGTGTCGAAGGAGCGATCCCTGTTTGGGCGGAAAAGTGTACTCTGGAAGCGCATGTCAGGAAGCGGCTGGCGGTCGCCAAGTTTGCATACCGGGATCAAGCTGCAAAGAGGCGCGCTCGCCCACTCCGCACCTGTCACATGCACCTGCAGAACCGTACAGGTGACACAAAGCAGGCGCCACGCATTGGTGTGTCAGTGACGTCACACCATGTCCAGCCACCTTGGACGAAAATTTTAAATATCGTAATATTGTAAAGAACTGCTATGGCAATCATGAAGGTAATGGTGCATTCTTCCGATACGTACTGAAATCTTTCTTGTACTGGACAAAATTCACCGGCAAGGCAGTGATAACCGCCGTAGGAAACCAATGGGAAACGCTTTTGACGATAGCAAGAAAGTTTATAGCAAAAGAAAGCAAGCCCGCCGACGAGAGATCTGTGGATATATTGATTGTTATAGTGACAAAAATCGCGTTCAGAAACGCTTTTCCGTTGAAAAATGATGTTGTCCAGAATTATCGGGCATGGTGGCGATAAGCACATTAGACAGGCGCGCCAGCCTTGCAGCGTGCTCCATGTGCAACAATATGGCGGCTACTGTGACGTCATTGCATGCTCCCTCTACATATACACGTCTGGAGCGATGGCAATCTTGCCGTGACGTTCTCCACATATCCTATAGTCTCTGACCCCTTTGCACCGAGGCATTAAAAATACGGTACGCCGCACCAGTGGCGAATGACCCGCTTGAAGAGAGATCAGGGAAGGGAATTCCGCAAGAGGCGGAAATATTTTTCTGCCTTCTGCAACGACGACGAAGGGAAAGTACCGGAATGTCGATGAGTCTCGGAGCTTGTGCCGGTCGCGTTCTCAATCGAATACGACTGCCCTCCTTCCAAGGGGGCTGCCGTGAATATAGGGTGGAGTTGGCCTCTTAGTCTCGACTCACCGGGGACCGTATACTCTGTTACGATTCTTTCTCGATTATTTCTTCTGCTTCCTTGCAATTGGTAAGTCACGCCGTTCATACCGCCAGGATCCGCCCTTGCAAGAGAAATTTTAGACAGTCTATAGACTGTCCATAGACTTCTGTATAGACTCTCTGTAACGAATCCTAGATAACAGTCTATAGGCAATACAAATGCTATATACAGTCTATAGAGAATCTATAGATTTATGACCATACACTTTTAGTAGACTTTTGTATACAGACCATGAATAGACAAAAATAAATCTCTCTAGGAAGGCAATAAAGTCTATAAGATGCCTATAGACTGTCTATAGACAGCAGAGTAGTAATTTGGGCCTGTTGGTAGTTCATGACGAGGAAGTTACAGCGCAAAAAAACAAAGACAAAGTGGAGACGTGGACGGGACAAGCGAACCCAACACTTTCAACAACTGCTTTATTGAAGTGCGGGAAGGGAACCTAGCGGGGCCGCCGCGCATGCGCTAAACCTCTTGTCTCCGAAACCTGCTGTTGTTAAACCCTGAGGCGCGTGTACAGAAAGTGTTGAAGGCATACGTGGTTCAAAATAGTTAAGATTATACACATTATGATAACAAAAATCGATGTTCTTTTGGAGTCATGTGCACTGAGGGCGTGCTAGATCGTTCTGAGCGATCTTAGCGGCTTCAAACAGCTCACGTTCGAGCCTACCTTGATGCCTCCCGATTACCGAGGTGCTTTTCAGCAGCGGTAGACATTTGCAGTTCTTACAATGGGGTGGGAGGTTCGAGCCGTAGCCTTTATCTAGTGAATTGCCGTGCTCCCTCAATCTGTAGTTTAAACAGCGACCTGTCTGACCGATATGCCTTCGCCACTTTCTGTACACGCGCCTCAGGGTTTAACAACAGCAAGTTTGGGAGACAAGAGGTTTAGCGCATGGGCGGCGGCCACGCTAGGTTCCCTTCCCGCACTTCAATAAAGCAGTTGTTGAAAGTTAGCGCTTGTCCCGTCCACGTCTCCACTTTGTCTTTGTTTTTTTTTTTGCGCTCTAACTTCCTCGTCATGTCTATAGACCATTTTTATGAGGGCGGTGTTCAGAGCTATGGCGCATATCTGAGACAAGGCGGGGCAAGTGCAAACTGTAAGTCTATACAAGACATACTCAGAAACGGTGGACAAGCGCATTCTTTTTTTTTTTTTTGCAATAGTAAGTTGCTTTCATGAAGGCAGTTTTCTCGCATATCGTCTG
The DNA here is from genome assembly GCF_055824585.1 of Amblyomma mixtum. NCBI lineage: Eukaryota > Metazoa > Arthropoda > Arachnida > Ixodida > Ixodidae > Amblyomma > Amblyomma mixtum. The sequence goes on along the minus strand of NC_143015.1, from coordinate 142,342,482 downwards.
CGGCAAGCTTGACCGAAAGCTTTTGCGCCGTGGCTTCCACCCCGTACTGCTTGACGCATGCTCGAGCATTGTTATAGCAACGTATATGCTATTGTCGCTATTGGCTCCCTTATTGGTCGTGTTGGTGGCCAGTTTGGATGATGAATTCATCACTACTGGCTTCAAAACAAAATGACTTAAAGACGACTCCTAAATTGTTTCTTCACTCGAGGACCATGGGCAAGAAGTTTTTTAACTTGCAGACGATTATGTTTCCACTTCAACGGCGTAAGAACAGCCTAGGCAGAGGGCCATGGCTAAACCGTTTTGGTCGTCTGCAGGTCATGGTGTCAAAAGCTCATTTTTAAAGCATTTCGCACTAGAGAAGTTGAGCACTTGGCGAAGAACCAGGCAGGGTCCAGACAAACTTCTGATGAAACCAAAATTATTTAAAAAAAAAACACGAAACCGGAGGAAAAAGTACTCGAGGTGCACGAAAAAGCCCAAAGAAATTCACAAGCAAGAATTACTCTAAAGAAAATGCATGAAGACGCATGAAGGTGCTTTTAAATTCGAATCCAGACTTCAAATCCAACATTCTTGCAGGAGAAAGCAGCGACCCCCCCCCCCCCCCCCCCCTCCCAGTTTTGCGTTGTTCTACACCCAGTACCAAAGCAGGTTTCGATTGCGCAGTTTAATCCACTGTGTAAGCTGTTCTATTTTGATCAGTGAAAGTATGAATTGCCGATCTTCCAGGCTAAAATAATTCAGGGGACACTTTGGCTCTCTAAAGTGCTGCAAGGCGAAACCCTTTCCTGGTGCACTGTTTGGCAGTGACTGCGACTGTTTGTGCTGTATTGGTGCTTTATTTGACTACACACTTTGACAACACCTTACAACTACACACTTTGACTGCAGACTGTGACTGCTTCTTTACTATGACTCTCTCTCTGCTTCTATGAGTTCGGTTGTATCCATGGCTCTGTTCTCATTAATGAGGTATGTAATGTGGTCACCCACGGATGCCTTACGCCCCCTGTCGGAGCGGACGACAACTATTTTGTTAGTTGTCTGCTCCAGAACGGGGCGCCAGGCATCCGTAGGTGACCTCATTACTCCGAATCCGCGCACTCTGACGTCATAACCATTTCGACCAACCGAAAAGCGTGACACCTCTGCTGACAGCCTTCTGTCGACAACGGTGAGGCATTAAAGGCTTTCGCCTTAATACCCTTCTTGTGAGCCAGGGAAAGTGATAGGCTCTGAAAAACGATTTCGATTGCGATAAGAACGACATTGTCGTTCTCCACTTATTCGAGCAGTCTGCATAGCAGTCGGCATATATCGGGCGAACGATATAGGGCCGGCCACTGTGTCCTAATCGCAAACTGCACGCAGGCTACGCCACGAAATTGACCGATCACGAACGAGGCGCTGAACGGTGCAAGGATGTCGGTTGCTGGCGCCTCCGCGCACGACTGACTGAAGACAATGGGGTGATTGTGGGCAGCGATGGCAGAGTCGGCCGGGCGGCTGAAATGTGCAAAAAAGAAATTTACAGTAATGAAAAATGAAAAGAAAGAAGACCGGAAAGGAACGAAGATGGAAGAAAAGCAAGACAGCTAGCGAGAGAAAGACAATGGGGTGACTGCATGAATCGAAGGAAGCTGGGAAAAAAATAGAAATGAAAAGAAAGGGAGGGAGGGAAAGAAAGAAAGAAAGAAAGGAAGGAAGGAAGGAAGAAAGAAAGAAGGAAGGAGGGAAAGAAAGAAAGAAAGAAGGGAAGAAAGAAAGGATCGCACTTTCAGCCTGGTGAAAGCCATATGGTTGTCTGTGAAAGAAAGAAAGAAAGAGAAAGAAAGAAAGAAAGAAAGGAAGAAAGAAAGAAGGAAAGAAAGAAAGGATCACACTTTCAGCCGAGTGAAAGGCATATGGTTGTCTGTCGACGATCGAGAACCGTGCGTGAGTCTTCGATGGCGCACAAAGTCATCTTGGCGCGAAAAAGCCGTTACCCGCGGACGCCGCCGCATCCCCCGATGCGCGGCCCCGCGCGTCGTGCCGAAGCGTGCTTGGCGGCATGCATGCAACCGCACGCAAGTTTTTCTCGCGCAATAACACCGCCTTTTGTGTGTCCGCAACTGCGCAAGACGCGGCCGCCATTGGGTGTATTATACGCGCCGCATAGGGAGTCCGTGTTGTGCACGGTCGCAGTGCTGTAAAAGAGTCGCATTGTTCGGCCATGTATACGTACGTTGTACTCTCTCTCTTTCTCCCCGAGCTCAATCGATGTGTAGCCAAAATGTCCCTGTTTCGATTCGCTATCGATATGGAGCAAGAAGCAAAGGATAAAAAAATTGCCGAAGGTAGCTAAGACTACTTACGTGATGTGAAGGCGAGAACATTAATTTTTTAATTTATACCTTTTTCCTTTATTTCTAACGCTCTTCTAAGACCTTCAGGTTGAAGGCCTTTATGGTATTTTCAAAAGGCCTTTAGGGCGAATACTTTTAGGTGAAAGGCCTTTATGGTAAAGACGTTTAGGTCAAAGGCCTTTATGGCTTTCGAAGAGATTTCAGAGGTTTTGATTTCAGACAGAGAAAGAGAAGAAACTTTTATTGTGAGCAAAGGTTGAAGGAAGGCCCCCATGGAGTGGAGTCCTTAGTCATCAACGGTACATTCGTATGGCAGCGAGAACTCCCACAAAGGGTAAAACATCGGCTCCATATGCTCCGCACTCGATTCCGTGTAATCCATACGATAGCATATGGAATTATGGTACACGACATATTGAAACTTTCAGTAGGGGAGCACGACTAGGAGATTAAGGCTATCACGCGAGGTCACACCGCACCATTCTATGTCGAGACTATACGGTTTGCGAACTGCGGCGCTTGAGGCCTTACGTCACATCCGGACTGAAAGGGCGGTCTCGAGTCGTGACTCGATCGTGACAGGTATGCAGTGGAAGTGTCAAGAGCGCCTCGACGATGTCGCTTCTTGAGCCCTCAGCTCATGCCTTTCGTATGGGCAGAATAAATGACGCTTTCATGGACCCTCGCCAGAAGCGCGCTCTTGGCTCCTGCGGCAAGTACAGAGGTTAACGCTCCCATTTGACTCATCTGTGTGACACTGATTGATTGGTTGGTTTGGTTTATGGGGTTTAAAGGGGCCCAGAAACACAATCTTAGTTGATTGTTTTGCCTGTTGATCGCATACAGTGAGTTACAACGGTCCTATTAGCGTCGGTAATACCGCGTATATTCCGTTTTTTAATATTTTAACCTCCTCCCAAAAACAAATTTATGGCTCTGATGGTGCCCCACTCAGTGGCGGTTTTTAGCAGCGGATATGACGTCACCTGGCGCGAGCTTGATGATTGAACAAACAGTAAATATACTGCAAATTGTGTGAATAAACAGAGACACATTTTGTCACCTGTTGGTGTTTTATATTAGATCAACAAAAACAACTTGTTCGTCTTAGATAAAAGCCCTGCAAAACAAGGAAAATAAAAATACACCACTAGGGGCTCTGGCATGGAAACGACGCTGCCAGTCTTAGCAAGCAGAGCCGTATATTCCCTTCGAAGGGAATATACGGCTCTGTTAGCAAGAACGAGTTACAGAGAGCAGGCAACCATGGAGTGCAAACATCCGCGACGTGCTCTGGCAAGCTGTTTTGATTGGTTGCGCCAGGTGGCGTCATTGGGAGAGCGAAATAGGAGTGGGAAGCCCCGCCAAAATCGAGTTGAGGGAAGCGTTTTGTTTGCTTGTATTTTGAAATTTCTTCATTGAATAACTGCCGTTCCTGTGCATCGATTCCTGCAATTAGTTTTAAGTCAGCTGTGTGACAAAGAATCCGCCTGAAGTATAGCCGGTACCTCCCCAAGCAGTGTTTCGCAGCCCCTTTAACGTCCCAAAGCGGCTCAGGCTCAGAGACACCGCAGTGAAGGGCTCCGAAAATTTCGACCACCTGGGGTTCTTTAACGTGCACTGACATCGCACCGTACATGGGCCTCTAGAATTTCGCCTCCATAGATATTCAGCCGCCGCGGCCGGGATCGCACCCGCGTCTTTCGGGTCAGCAGCCGAGCACCATAACCACTGAGCCACCGCGGCGGCTACACTGATTGATTGACTGGACGATTGAATGAATGATTGATTATGACAAGTCAAGCTATTCTCTGCAGCTTTGTTCCTCAAACCTGCCCGTACTTCACTGTGCGTTGTTTATGGAAAATAAATAATGCATTGGTTTGATTGATTGATTGGTTGGTTGATTGATTGGTTGATCGGTTGGTTGACTGACTCACTGACTTGCATTGGCGGAGACGGAGAGACGGGCCCAAGCTAGCAGCGAATGTGGAGAAAGGGAAAGCGTGGACGAAAGCGAGCGCGCGTCGTCGGCTGATCCAACGCGACGTGCCAGAGCAAAATGTGGGTGATGCAAAAAATACAAAAGCATGAAAAAATTGTTAGCGAGAAAGCTATAGCCCGAGTAAAGCGAAATTATTTGGCGCGACTTTCGGGCAATATGATGCGGCAAAAATTAAAAGTGTTATCCTAAAAGCGCATTCTGTTTACTCAGTTCATCGCATCAGGCCATCTCAGCGGTTGTGTTTCTTTTTTTTTTGTCCCTGGATTTTCGTGGACCAACTTTCGTCCGCCTTGGGACTGTGGTCCCGTATCGCGGGTGTATGCCGCGCTTATTAAGGCGAAAGCCTATAACGGCTCATGTTTGTCCGTCCCTCCGTCCGCCAAAACTGTCACACTATATCTGTAAATCATCCCGATGACGTCATCAGTGGTGTGATAAGCCGTAACCAAAAATAATTGAATTCATCGTGGCATAGTATGTCGTAAACATTAATTACTAATTTATTAGTAATTAGTCATTAATTAGCAATTAGTCATGGAATTCAGCGAAGATGCATCAGCAGAATGATTCAGCCAATAAAGTCAGTAGAAGAATTGGCGACAGAAGCGTAGTCTTTGATTCGCAAACGGCGTGCAATCAGCAGCAGAGGCAGTCAAATCGGCGCAAAAAGGCTTTCGCCTGCGCACTTAATATCGCCAAATCCCCCCCCCCCCCCTCCCCCCTAATTTTGACACCATTCGGTGCTGTGCATTCCTCGAAGCTGTCGCGCATACAACGCTGTTTCCCCCACACCTGCAATGTGTTTTGCCCAAAGCAGCAGCGCACCAGAATTTCTCCCCAGTGCAATGAAGGTGAGGCAGAATTCAGACATCTCCGAGGGCCTTAACGACAGTTTATGACTGGCCCTCGTCTTGGCTTGTCAGGGATTTTCGTGCGTTCGAACAGATTGGTATTACACGAGACGCTTCTGGCATAAATTCACGCAGCTCGTCTGCTCCTCGTGTTTGACTTCGTGTTTGAAATCAATAGGAAGAAGTGGGCGTGGGCAGGGCATGTAATGCGAAGGTAAGATATAACCGCTGGCGGAGTGGATTCCAAGAGAAGGCAAGCGTAGCAGGGGCGGCAGAAAGTTAGGTGGACGGATGAGATTTAAGAAGTTTTCGGTGATACGGTGGCCGCAACTGGCGAAGGACAGGGTTAACTGGAGAGCCATGGAAGAGGCCTTTGTCCTGCAGTGGGCGTCGTCAGGCTGATGATGATGATGATGATGCCGTGAATAGAGCAGACCACTCATGAATTTAGCGCTGTTCGCATTTAAGAACAGAGGCCTTGCTGATGTCTTTTAAGAGCAATGTTCCGAACGACAGACAAGGACGGTAAAAGATCCGAGACACAAGTAATGCTGAATCGCAGGCGGCTACGATACACCGTCACCCGAGCTACACGCATATCCTGTCTCGTAGAGGCTGGTGAAACATTCACAAGGATACCTAATTCCGTTATGTGTTCGCCATGCGGTAGCTTTTGCAGCTGTTGGCGCCTTTACCAGAAGTGGCGTCACTTCCTGCCTGGTGACGTCACTCTCGTCCAGCTTTTACCGGAAGCGACGTCACTTCCCGCCTGGTGACGTCACTCTCGTCCAGCCTTTACCGGAAGCGACGTCACTTCCCGCCTGGTGACGTCACTCTCGTCCAGCCTTTACCGGAAGTGACGTCACTTCCCGCTGGTGACGTCACTCTCGTTTAGCCTTTATCGGAAGCGACGTCACTTCTAGTATAGTGACGTCACTTTCGTCCAGCCAGTGGAAATGCTCCGATCTCTTGGCGTCGCTTCCCTCCATCCAATGGAGGAATTTTGTAACCGACGACGCATTTCGACCCCATGAGACTTCTAATACCGTCGCATTAAAAATTTGCTGCAGTAGTATACGAGTTTAAAAAAACAGCATTTGGTAACAAAGGGCCATGGTGCGTAGCATCATGTATTACTCCGCTGACCAGTCACAGCAATAAACTAAATCAGTTTTTTTAATGTTTGACATATATCGAACAATATGGATACATCGAAATTCCTCAGCTTAAAATTTCGTCGTATGATTAGCTTCTTGTTTAGGCAACAAGAAGCGCCTTATTTCTCGCGTAGGAGTTCTGTGTGGCGGAACATCATGGCCGACTTAAATTGTATACGAACATACTTATGAGGATAATGTGACCGGTGAGAAATTACAACACTTCGGCAGCACCGTCCAAACTAAAGCGTATCTTTATTAGCTAAGTTATGAAACCTTAGCATCCGCATTTATAAACTTGTGCACGTTCGATGAACTGCAGGAAACGCTCCACACTGATGGATTAAAGTGACCCGCACGTCAAATCTATCGTCCCAGCGGAGTGTCTATGATCTTTTTCTTCCGCTCCACAAGCCTTACTCACTCTTTCATCGCAGCCTTCCTGGGCTCCCTTGTGCACTCTAGGATAGCCTCAAACACCGCCACAGCCACTTTTGCCTTTTCCTCGCTTGCCACGGCTTCCGTGAGCTTTTTCTCGAGTTCACTCTTAGAGAGGTGGTCTGGGCTCCCCTGAACGGCCACCTTGAAGGCCATCATCACCTTCCGCAGGTCTTCGACCGTGAGGAGGTCGTTGTTCACTTCCTTGGCCTTCAGGCACCTGTTCAAACCCCGCGTCTCATTTATGATGCACTGCTGGTACGCCTTGAGGAAATTCTTGGCCGCTGCCTTGTCATTGATGTCCTCCGCAGCGTCCACCTTATCGGCCTCCATGTCCTTGTCCTTGAGCTCATTCGTCGATTTGTTTCTCTCCATGAACATCAGATGCATCTCCTTTTGGACTTGCCGGTTTATTTCCAGGGCCCTCGCCCTGTCCTCCTCACTCACTGAAGAACTCGCCGTGGCCTCCTTGACGCAGAGATGCGTGTCCTCGAAGCTCGTCTTCCCGCAGAAGGCGCAGGGCGCCGCAAGGAGCCACACCAACGTCGCCGACAGGGCTAGTCCCCTGGAAGCCATTGCAGCAGTCCAGCGCGAGACGAACTGGGCGTAGGCGCTGAGAGCACCGCAGTTGTACTGGCAGCAACTGCAAGGGTGCATCGGATTCGGCCTTAAGTACGGACGTCGGTCAAGGTCGCTCATGCTTACACTGGCGCACCTGCAATGCACTGGCCTGTGCACGCAACACTGTAGTTGCAGTACAACTGACGCCTTTGCGTGAGCGCCGTCCGCCAGCTGGATAAGTTCGCGAGTTGCGTTAGCTGCCTTCCCGGGCGAGACCGGCTGGAACAAACTAAAATGATTACCAGTTATTCGTCCAGTTGCGTGTCAAAGCCGGCGAGGGCCCCACGTTTTGTCGCTATGCAACTAAAGTCTGCAGTGAAGCTCCGCCCACATTCAGGTCCGCGCACAGAATTCCTCCTCGACAAAAAAATAGTCCGCTTCTGAGACGTTTCTTGTTACCTAAACAAAAAGCTTATCACAAGAAAAAAATTTTGAGCTCTAGACTTTTCATACGTGGATTGTTTGATATAGCCAAACATTAAAAATCTGATTCCTTTACTGTTGCGATTGGCCAGCGGAGTAATACAGGATGCCGTGGACCGCGGCCCAGTGTTAACAACCGCTGTCAGCAATAGTGTTAGAAACAGTGTCAACTACCTCACCACTGATTTTATTGTTTGTTTGGCTTTTGCCCGCATATCTGGCCAAACAAATACTGCCGCTTCGGTCCGTCAACATCATGCCGAGCATCAACCGAGTTGTGTCCGTTGCAGGGCTAACTCCACTGCATCCACCAGCAACATCCTATTATTACTTTGCACCAGCCTCGTCGATGTGATTCCAGCAAACTTACAATGCTCGTCACTCTGACTCTCACCTGAATTTCATTTTTTTCTTCTCTCGGTATCCACTTCGTCACTCTAAAATTCCACTTCCGGTATCAACTTCGTCACTCTAAAATTCCACTTCCGGTGTCCACTTCGTCACTCTAAAATTCCACTTCCGGTATCCACTTCGTCACTCTAAAATTCCACCGCGGTCGTCAGTTATGCTCATTAAATATTCTCCGCATGCTCATTTTAGTGCGATAGCATCGGAGTTCACGCCAGGTGCAGAATCCGCCGTCCGGTATTACGAAACTCACTGATTGGTCCAGAGAGGCCACGTGACCACCTTGAGATCACGTTAGGCATCCGAGAACTGCAATAAGCTCTCTTTGTTCCGTTGCTGACATTCCGGCCTCTGTAGCAGTTTAGTGCAAGAGTTTGAATTAATTAAAACGGCCAAGCAGCGGTCATACTGCAGGTTTTGTATGCCGTATACGTGATCTGATATACACTTATGACGTCTCGTAATAATCGCCTGGCAAGCGAAACCGAAACCACGGAGGAACAAAAAATTCAATTACAAATCATTTATTGAGCTCTGACGTATTCCTGGTGGTGATCCATGTTTACTGTTGTGGCATACGCATCATTCCAGAGCGAAAACACACATAGAGAAGTTTGATGCTTCCACTCCTTTGATTTTACTCCTATGACTTTCCTTTCAGTCGATCATTGTTTTTGTTATGTAGTTGGATCTCGTTGTAATGAAGCTCATGGGCCCCGGCGACCACTTCGTTATGGCCGTAGCTTCGTAATAACCCGTGTTGACCGAGCTTCCAAGGGTAATCGTCATTCATTTCATTTCATGTATTGGTTTTGTTTGGCCAGTACAGAGACTGCAAACAAGGGAGAGCAAGCTAAAGGCGCCTAGTAGCGCCTGACAGAGGCCTGCCCTCCCTATGTAAAAAAAAACAAAACAAAGTGGCACTTGGCAATGGTACAAAGTTTCCATAAGTAACAGAAACTAGAAAAACAGCGGATATATTGACAACGAAACAGAGATCAGGCATGCATAGAGCTAAGCACAACAAACTAAGATCAAAACATAACAAAGACAAAAACTGATTAGGTAGAAACACACCACAACTAGCTATAACAAAAATATTCATGAACAGTTTTCCTAAATCTGACCTCGGACATATTTTGTAGTGACAATTCTGTTAAATATGGATAGGTGTTTAATGTATGAGGAATTATGTGAGTTGGTTTTTGGAACCAATAGTTTGTAGAGCTTGTAGAACCCATAGTTTGTAGAACCCATAGTTTGTAGTTTGTAGAGAAGGAACCCATAGTTCCTTCGTTGTATCTATTATTTCGTTATAAGCCGTTTCGTTATGACGTTGCTCTCTCCCCTCACTCATCCGAGCGCCTTTCACGTATTCCTTGACATTGCCGCCCAAAGTTGGATACAACTCAAGAACAAGGCGGCAGATGTCCCTCAAAAGAGGCCATCCAGACAATGGCGTCGACCGATAGCGTGACATCGCAGGGAGCGGTGGATGAAAAGTAGGGGTGTGCGAATATTCGAAATTTTCGAATATGTTCCGAATATTATATTTTTAGTATTCGTATTCGATTCGAAATCCAAGTATTCGTGCTGTTTCGAATATTCGACCCGACGCGAATATTCGTATCTAGCCGAATATTCATTGTGAGCACCGGCGTTCATTTCCGTCCGCAAGCCCTATCGACAGAGACATAACAGCATGGCGGCGCCCAGAGCAATGCGCATGGATGAAGGAAAATATTTCCTTCGAATTTTTCCTTCCTCCAAGGGCCATGCCTTAGCTGACTGCGCCGGTGAGCTTTTTTGTGGCTATACCTGCGAAGCTGCAGAGCTGTGCACGAAGTACCTCGCAATACGTGCTAGGTCAGTGCCAAGTGAGAGGGCATTTTCTGTGGCTGGAAGAGTCGTTCCAACTAGAAGGGAACTGCTTCTGCCTGACCATGTGGAGCAGCTGGTTTTCCTTCACGACAACCTTTTATGTTCATCCGAGCAACGCGTTTTTGTGCTGATGGCAAGCTAGCCTTAATCAATGCTGTGTACTAACCATCCTCTCTCATATTTCCACTCTTCTGAGAATAATGTTCGAGACTTTGATACTTTTTGTGCAGCCACACACACCTTTTGTATTTATTTAATGATCGATAGTTGAACTGTGATGTCCTTGGGTGCTCAATAAATATTTTGTAGTGGTTAAATGCGTCTTTCCTTGTTTATTCGATATTCGATTCGATATTCGGAACCAGGTATTCGTATTCGATTCGTATTCGAAAAATTTGATATTCGCACACCCCTAATGAAAAAGGATTAACCACAGCGTCATTAAAATCGGTCGACATCACTGGCTGGACAGCCTCCTTTCAGGAGCATCTACTGCTTCGTTTTTTAGTCATATCCGACTATCGTGGCTTCCAGCTGGTTGCGTGACTAGCGCTAAGCACGCGAACAAGTATCGACGTGCAACCTTGGAAGCGTCACTCGAATGCTCCGGACCGCGGCCCTAACCATCTGGTTGTGGGAAGTTTGCTTGCGCCGGTTAACGAGTGAATGGGGTGGTAGACAACTCACGAGTTCAATCTGCGTCCCTCGCCTCCGAATGGGCGACTTTTCGCAACCGAAAGTAATCGTCAGGCGGCTGGGCAATCCCGCCTCTTGTGTAGGGCATGTTTTAAGGCGAAAGCCTTTAAGCACTCATACTCGCGGCCGTGACTCTGTCCGTCCGTTACATCTGAGGTGAAAGTTGTAACTGGTCATTACTAGTCACAAGTCATGACTAACTAGTCATTAACCATCACAAAATGAACAAGGGAGGTGAAAACCTCAGGTTGCTTGAGCCAACGTTTCGACAAGAGGACTTGTCTTCGTCTGGGCAAGACAAGTCCAGAAGGGCGTGTTGTCGGGCTAGTTGGTTCTGCATAGTATATAAGTGAAATTCGCAACAACTTAGACAGGACACAGAAAGAAACACGTACAGTTCACGAGCATCAACTAATTAGTCATGTCTAGTTAGTCATTAAGCAATCATGACCAGTTAGTCACGGGTCATGGCTAGTTAGTCATGGGTTAGCCAATCCAAGTCGCCCCATAGCTGCCTCGTTTGTGCCTACGGCCGTGCAGCCAAAGTTGCGTGGAATATGGCTTTCGCCTCGCGCACTTTAGATCGTCAAAGTGCCCCCTAATTTTTTCGTCGAGAAGGAAAAGAAACTTCATGTCTTGTTTATCGTCTTTGTGAGTTTATGTCGTCAATGTGTTATGAATTTTGTACATTATAAGCACGAACGCGCCTACATATGGGAATATAAAGGGAGTAAGGTGTCCCCTAGCTCACTCCCTCTTATGGGTAGGGGAGGTTGCCCAAGTTCCGGAGCAGATTTCGATCACTATTTTATACGGAATACTTAATCTAGGCTACGGAAATATATTCCCACTTCAAAGCAAAGTAGCTTGATGCAGTTAGCAATGGGATGAGGCTTTTAAACGCGGCACCAGAGGTCTTGACGTTAGCAAATAGAAGATGTTGAAACCTCGATTAAAATTTTCGTAGCTGCTAGAACTCCGCATGTTTTGAAGAAAGATTTTGTTTCTGTTGCCAACTGCGAGTATTCCGTTTTTTAGTGATGGACCACACAGCTGACTACCTTTTAACTCCTTTCGTGTTCAGAGTGTATGCTTTGCCGTCATTGCGAAGGCGCTGGGCACTTGGCTAAACGTCCTGGAACTCCAAAACATTACCAGGAATTTGGGACAAGCGCTTCGAGTCCCCTTGGCTTTGAGCCTTCAGGAATATCGCGTTGACGTCATCTGTGACGTAACAAAGAAAGAAAATGACTAAGTGGCTGCAGAACAGAACGTGATAGGCCGTTAAGTTTAGCGGCACTGACTGGGCGCTGTCCCGAATTTTTGGTAATGCAGCCGCCTGTTATTATCCCCTTGAGGCTGCCACGCTGTTTGTGCTGTTGTGCGTGATTCATAACACTCATTTGCTACTTGTGTTTGAAGTCACAATGAAATGTTTATTAATGAGGGAGTATGTTAGGATGAGCCCATGGTGATAGTTTGAACGTGAGTGTATATAAGTTTCGCATATAAGTTGTGTGTACTCCAGAGGTTTGTTGTTCTTGTTGTTGTCTGTTAGGTTTGCTAGGTACAGTCTTTGTCAAAAGTTTAGAGCCCAGGGGGTTTGCTTCTAAGCCTTGTAGTGGGACTCCTGAAGCATTCGTGGCAGCCCTATCCATTGGAGGAGGCAGGACCAGAAATCATCTTACCTTCAGGAAATTTGGAGATGCATTACGAACCACACAGTGTGGCTCATAAGCAAACCCCCTGGGCTCCAAATTTTTGACAAAGGCTGTACGTGTTTGCCAGGCAGATCTGAGTGTACCTGCAGGGTGACACATTTTAGTGCAGGTTGCAGGAGTTTTCCTTAATTTTTAGTGTGTGCTTAACGTTTACACACTTTAATAATTTTTTTGCAGTTTTTCGGAAAGGTTAGAAAACGAAGGACATTAAACGAATGGCTTACCCAAAGATATGCAGTTCGTGCTACCAGTGCAGCTACTGATCCAGCAGCTACTGGTCTCTGCAGCTGCTGGTCCCAATAGCTACAGGGAATGGTCTGGTTTGGTTTATTGGGGTTTAACGTCCCAAAGCAACTCGGGCTATGAGGGACGCGGTAGTGAAGGGCTCCGGAAATTTCGACCACCTGGGGTTCTTTAACGTGCACTGACATCGCACAGCACATGGGCCTCTAGAATTTCGCCTTCATCGAAATTCAGCCGCCGCGGCCGGGATCGAGCCCGCGTCTTTCGGGTCAGCAGCCGAGCGCCGTAACCACTGGGCCACCACGGCGGGCCAATAAAGCACTTGAATTGGGACCATTAAGAATCTCATTTGTACATTTTCACCCGGGGTACGTTAGTCCGTGGCAGCAGTGGGGATCGAACTCCTCACCTCCCGCATACGAGGCGGATGTTCATACCGGTAGGAGAAAGAACTGAGTCCAAGCCTCTGAAGTTGTCCACACAGAGTTCACAGAATAAGTGTTGGTACGGTACCAAAACAATTCACCTAAAACAAAAAACTCCAGCCTGCGACGCACAGGCCACTGCATCCGGAGCCGTTCACCCCGTAGTGACGCCTCTAGTTCTGTTAGCGTTGAATCTTACTGTTCGTGAAACGCCTTGTAAAGGTGCCTCATTACAATACAGACATTCAGATAATGCAGGTCGTCTAACCTTCATCCTGAGTAGGTGCAGTTGCGGCTGTTCGGCATAGTTCATAAATCGCGGCATTGTTGCGTATCTGGCGCTTGCTGCCATCTGCCGACGGCCGTGGCAGCCAATTCGTGCAGCGCGCGTGCGTTCTTATGGCGCCAAATTTTTGAAGTTTAACAGTAGCGCCCATGTCCAACACTTGACCGCGCCCTCGCATTTTAAGAGTCATGCTTCTAATTACGAAAGATACGACCTTGCTGACGCACTGCCATCTTAATCAAGCGCAACAACACTATTTATGCGACGTCAACAACACCGTTTGAGCGCCATAATGTGCATGTACGTACTATATGGAGAGCCCCGAGGAAACTCGCCACTTCTAAACTTTTGCTTCTTTGTCTGAGGATGGTTAGTGCTGCGATCGATAGCAGAGTGCTCAACGTATGTGGAAACTGGCCACACAGAGCGTCCTTTTTATTAAAGAGGCACTGAACGTGGTATGGCGCTCTCTTCGTACCAAAGGATGCGGCAAACCATGCGGCCGTTGCAGCGACGAAGCGCCGATTGACAGAGTGGTGGACGCTGGTTCGACACTAGACCAGTACTGTTTCGTCGGTATTTGCATGTGTGTTTGCCGCTTCGCGTTTGATAGTGGTGTTTTTATGTGTGTGTTTATCCAGCCAGGGCACCTTTGGTAGGCGCCCGCCCGTTACAAAGGGAAGGCTACATCATCATCATCATCACCAGGCTTGCACTGTGCGTCTAACGGCTCGAAGACCATAAAATGGCGGGTGCCGTGAGGTGGGCTAATATTAAGGCGAAAGCCTTTAATGCCTCATCGTTGTAAGCAGCAGTTGTCGACAGAAAATGTCACGCTTTTAAATTGGTCGAAACGGCCGTGACGTCACAGTGCGCGAATTTCAAACGGGGCCAATTGTACTTTGCCTAATAACCATGCAACCAATTGAAGGGATCGTATAGTGATGCTCCAAGTGGGACTGAGCTTAGTTAATTGCTTACTTAAACAATTAGCGTAATTAACCTTTATAGTCACACCAAATAAACAAATAAAAACGAGTAGGAAATCGGTCGAGCTCGGGAATCGAACCCCGGTCTTCGGCGTGCGAGACGAGCACTCTATCCACTCCGCCATGCCAGCTCGATGGTTTGGAATGAACAAAGGCACGTCTAGTGAATACGGTGTCTTCGCTCACTGCCATCCTCCTCCCTTCCCTTCCGGCGAGGTTTAGGTGTCCACCGAGATATGAGACAGATACATTTCCTTTCCTCAAAAACCAATTTACCGACGTGCGAGGCGTAGAACCGAATGCGCGATGGCGTTCTATCGACTCCCTGGCAGCGTTGCAAGACGCTGTCGCGTTCCACTCTTGGAGGCGAAGCTTAACATCTTAACCACACATCAGTGACCACACTTAAGGTAAAAAAGTGCCCCCTTGAATTTTGACGGGTGTCCACCGAGATATGTGAGACAGTTCTTTCCTCAAATACAATTTTCATTTCCTTCATTACGGGCCCTCTTTGTATTCTTCCACTTCGACTTCCTCCCTTCCTCTATGATGTTGTTCAGGTCTCCACCGAGATGACACAATTTCTGCGCCATTTCCTTTCCTCAAAAAGCGTTGCGTTTAAAGGGCAAGGCATCGCGCCGAACAGGTGGTGGCGTTCCGTGGACTCCCTGCCAGCGCTACAACACGCTGTCGCGTTCCACACCTAAAGGCGAAGCTTAAGCGTCATTAATTAGCACTTAATTAGTACTCAGGCATTCATCAGTAATTAACCATTAATTAGTGATTTGTCATCACAGTAATTAGTACTCAATTATATGTGACGACACCAGTTCCAGTGAAGCAGTCAAAGTGGTGCGGAAAACGCTTTCGCCTCTACGCACTTTAGACAGCCAAAGTGCCCCCTGAATTTTATACTCATACCGAATATATCACGTGATACAGCCTCAAGCAGCTATGCGAGGCGGAGAAAGACGTCGTCAGGGCCACAACTGTTCTCACAGCGGCCACCGAGGCCGAAGTGAGATAGATAGTTGCCATGTCTTTGCTCAGTTCATAATCTCCTCAGGTGCCATGGCGCAACCTAATCGGTTGCGAGCAGCAATTTAAATTTTTTTTTTATAAATTATAGGGTCCACGCAGAGCTTTTCAAACTTGACCCGAATACCCACACAGAGCACCCCTACAGATCTGCTGCACTAGAATATGCCCACCGAAATCATTTCAGTGTCCCTTTAACGAAGGACGGGTGGTGTAGGATAGCCTCAGGGATCTGCGGCAAGGTGCCAATGCACGCACATTTTACTTGCGAAATCTGTCGGTGATAGCGACACCTGCATTTCGTTTGTTGCTCGTTTCTAGCTTATAAATGGATTCGTTCTCGGCGCGATTGGGTTAGGGGACAAACAGTATAGTTAATCATAGCTTAAATCAAGAGAAAATGGACATGGGCAGGGAATGTAATGCAGAGATCTGCCCAACTGTCTAACCTGCCCATCCGATTCTCTACTGTCTCCTGTTGCATTTATTTTTTTTTCTCAAAACACACTCCAGTGACATTACATTTGGAGCACTTTAGGAGCTAAGGGAATCGCCGTAGGTTTTCAGGACATTTTAAGAACCAAAATTTTGTCTTCTTTTCTTTCAGATTACTGAATTTCCAAACGGCTACAACGAAAAATAGCCAGAAATTTGGAATTTTGTTTCTGATTAGACGGATTTTTGATTATGGCATGCAGCAATATTGATGCACTCCATTCTCCTAACTAAGCAAAGCTATCAGGAATAGGGGTGGCTACAGCTGGCACAGGACAAGTGTAATGTACTATGGGGGACAAAAGTGGCACACTCCATGCGGCTGGAACTGGAGCAACAGAAAACTGCGTTGCAACGCCATCTACACGCAGCATCTGGGATCGAGACAGCCAATGTGTGACCTTTATTATCAACAGGCATGTCGCTTGGCTCGTTTCAATGTTTCGTGCTTTAGCTCGCCAAAATGCTGCAGTTGTCCGTTGCTCAGTCTCCCACCGCATAGAGTATACCACTTTTGTCCCTGATAGTACATCAATAGTAGAGGAATCGGTCCTACAGTAGATAAAACCGAGATGACGATAACAGCAATACTTAAAGAAGCACTGCCAAAGAGGACACACATCGTTTGCCGTTCACACGGAGATAGAAGCATTTAGGAGGCGAAAGTCGCCTCTCTCCCGCGACCGCAGAGAGTCACAGGCGCTGTCTGCTTCCTTCGACCGCCGCCGGATGCCGCCCTCGTCAGGTTCCCGAAGACGACGCGCGCTCGCGCCGTCGCGCGCATTTCAGTGCTTCCGCGGGAGAGCATTTGCGCGGCCAACATTTTCTTCACAATAATGTCATGCTGCCCTGAGTTATCGTGCGGTAAAACGTGGCTTCGTAGTACGGGAGGCAATCGACATTCGAATTCTAACCGTTGATGTTTCCTGCGGCTTGGCGCTCTTCCGCCTATTGGTGGGCACTGCCGCGCGCGATGGCTGCCCTTTTTTACTTGATGGTCCTGAAAGAAATTCGTTGGATACACATCGCTGCTGGTCACTGGGAGCCTTGAAGGAGATGGCACTTTCTTTGCAGGACTTGTATCCGCTATTACAGTTCGGAACAAAGCACTTACGTCCCATCGTATGCTATATAACCAAGCTATAACGAGGCAGTAAGACGTACCAGGCCCACAGAGATATATATAGACCAGGACTCGAGCGCGAGCACTCTACCACGCCGGTCACACAGCTTCTGGAGACTAGAACACACGACCCCAATCGCTGTTTCGAGGGTGTT
Source organism: Amblyomma mixtum (assembly GCF_055824585.1). NCBI lineage: Eukaryota > Metazoa > Arthropoda > Arachnida > Ixodida > Ixodidae > Amblyomma > Amblyomma mixtum. The sequence goes on along the minus strand of NC_143015.1, from coordinate 142,325,176 downwards.
ACGTGTTACAGTGTATTCCTTATTTTTTATTTTTTCTTGGTTTCTTGTCTTCCGCCAGTTTGTGTCCGAAGCTGCTAAAAGATTTGGCGGAGCTCCTCTGCAGGGAGTGAGGGGGGGGGGGGGGGGGGGCGTTTCCCAGCCGTCACTGTGCACAAGCAGGGCTGTCTTGCTCGCCATTCTCAAGACAGTCTGACCGGGGCAGCGACGCATTGTGTTAGCCCATTTTGACCCGAATACCCAAATAGAAGAGCTCAAGCATGACTAGCTACAATGGACCGCTCCACAACAAGATGAAAGAGGCTGCTCGGTGACACGAAGCCGTATCGATACGTGCAGTGCCCAATTAGCAGTGACAGCGTTGTGATGCCCTTGCAGCTAAAGAGGCAGGGGAGATAAGGAGCCAGCTGGGCTCGTTCATCGTGGGATTCGACCCGCCTTACAGGGAAAGTACAGCGTTTGGAGGCCCACTTCGGCGTCCCTCTGACCGCAGGGGATGAAAAGGGAGCGGTGCAATGTTAAAAAAAAAATGTGAGCCCGTCCGTGCGCTGGCCAGTTCAGCCACAGCTACAAGCACGGCGTCTACAACTACTTAGCCGCCGTTCTCCGTGCAAGCCGGCTGGAATGGTAACATTCTTGATACCCCATCAGCGGCCCCAGACCACAAACGGAGGGGTTCCCTGTAACACCCCGCCAATATATTCCCGCACTGCTTTTTTTTTTTGCACGCTCCGCCGTCCCCACGGAGATAGAATCGTCCCGAAACCGCGCCATGCACCGCGCAGCGCGGTACCTCGCGCTGCCCAAGCGGGCACAGCGGGCACTAGCGGGCACCGCGCGTGAGCGCCATCTACCGCGCGCCACGGAAACCGACCTCCCTTCCTCTCCTCCACGTGACGTTTTCTGGCCGCCCGCGCCGGCCGCGGGGGCCTGGAGTTGCGCCTCCTAAAAGCCTTCTATCTCCGTGGCCGTTCAGCAGCAGAAATGAGGCTATAGAAACAGGCACAAGGTTGCAATCACTGAACAACAAGAAGTCATTGACAGTGATGCACAAATAGTTGGCTTTATTTCCACAACCGTACAGTGCAACCCGTGCGTGTACTCGCAGAACAACATTTCCACCACGAAACATTGTGCGCCATCTTTTGGTTCTATACTACAAAAGTTAACAACGAAGCGCATCGCGGAAACACATCGTATACCCCATGCTAAAAATGCTTTGGAGTATGTGGTAGCAAACGACCAGCGCTTCACAGTACAGCAGATGGAAAAGGTAGTGCTTAGGTCTAAAAGGAGTCAAATGCAGAAATCTTCAAGAGGGGGAACACATTTGGGCACATTCCCATCAGTGGCACTCTGTTGTTCTTACGCAGCTTAAACTGCAGGTAAAAAGGAGCGAGAAAAGAGTATGCGCAATCAAAATTCCTGTTTGGGCTGGATGGTTCACAATCTTACACCCAGAAGAAAGAGTGCAAAAAGACTCAATGACTGAAAGGCGCGCCTACGAAGACGGGTGCTACAAAGTAGCATGCTATCATGTTATATAAGTTATCACGAGGCACAAGTAAGGATTCGTAGATAGCCAATTCCCATCCTGCGTGTGCACTTTTCATTCATATAGTCTTTTTGCCCCACTTTTTCAAGACCCAAGAGGAAAAAAGAAACATGTGAGCTGAAGGACTTGTGAAACATGTGAACCCACAACATTTGGCCCCGATGCAATATCAATATTCGGGCAGTTGTTCTTAAATTGAAATGCAAAGTATATGCCAATGCTTGAACCCTGCAATAACAAAATCTTGCAAGAAAGAGAGTCTTGAAATCAAGCACCTTTGCGTAGTAATCACGAAGCATGCCTCAAAAGTGAAATCTCTCCGTCATGAAATTCCGCTTTGGTGGAGCTTTCCGAGGTGCACATTTTTTTGGTGCTTGTAGCTGACAAAAAAATAAAAATAAAATGAGCTGTAATGCAATTACTTGGCTCTCTGTACTATGCCAAAAACACCCTAATGAAAACAAGCACTTCTACAGCTGCAGCAATTATTGCTCATATACATAGCAAGTTATGATGATGAATATACGATGTCTAGTGTTATCAGACATGCTTTGACGTTGAAGAAAATAACCTGATCAGACAACCTGCCTTGTGATTGTTGCTAAGCAACAGCTCATACTACGGGCATATTATGCTACAAGCCACCTTGCTGGCAATATGTGTCCTGAAGCCAAAAAAAACAATTTTTTTTCTTGTGATAACCAAAAATCTTGCCATCTCCACAAGTTTTGTTATTGCAGGGTTCAACACCGTTTTTCTTCTTTTCCTCCATGTATCATAGCATTTGGAAGCACTTGCACCCTCAGCAGAAAGGTTGACTTGCATAAGCAAAGTCTTTTTGGGACGTTTTACTGAAACCGGAATTGCAGCAAACAAGTACTGTTACTGCTCCGGCAAGAAAGTCGTAAAGAGGTATGTTTCTAAAGGTACATTTGTTCTCATCTCATTTACGCCACCTTCTGACAATACCACACGCACACATACACATTTACAGCTCCAAGCGTTACGGAGAACACGGTCAACAGTAAAAATTGCACACAGCTAGGCCGTTAGCGGAAAGTGATAGCTGCAAAAATGCTTACGCCGTCGTCAATGATGCGTGGTTTCGATATTCAGCCACTGGCAATAAATACCCCAAGAATGCACCCAAAAGGTGTTATAATAGTAGTGTGGGCGTTGTTAAGTGAGCAAGTAAGTCGAAGAAGAATTACGAGTAACTGTAAAACATCTGACACATTTTCCTCAACCCTGCTTCTGCCTCCCCAATAACATGCATTACTCTTTATGAACAACGACAGCACCAAGGGGTAGAGGGCGCCACCCGCAAATGTGCGGGCACTTTCTCACTTCAATCCCAGATAAAGTGATCTTATTCGCAAATGCATGACTCAAATGTGTTAGCTTGCGTATTAAGTTTTTGCTCTCATCTATCTTTATGAAGGCTAATGTCATGAAGCTATTGGTGAGAACTTTTACTCTGTTCCCTCCTCGTCGCCACCCCAGTATGAATATCCTAGCACTGTTCCTGCTGATGCCAAAATAATGACGCATTAAAGGGACACTGAGGAGAAATTGAAGTTGACTTGCATCGACAGAATATCAGCTCGTGATTACAAAAACGCCACTCACACTGACAACAAAGCTCTTGTAACGTAGAAAAGAGCAAGAACCAAAAGACAGGTATCGCCGCCACAGGCCAAACTCGCAAGTACAAGCTTCATGACGTCATAGGACAAAACAGTGTTGCTAGAACCAATAGTTCTAGCAACACTAGGACACGAGAAGTCACGAATCACTGAGGCGCAGCAAATGCATGCGCAAATCTCCTTGACGTCGCCAGATGGCGCCACGTACCCGACAGCTACTCGCGCTCCTGCAGCGCCGGGACCAATCAGCGCCTGCTCAAAGCGGTATGCGGGCTCCCGGTATTCCGCTAACGGTAACAAGGTACATGGTATGCTTAAGGTGTCTATTTGCGAGAACGGGATCCATTGTAACGCTGGCTAAATGCCGGTGCAAACGTAAACGAAGCGACGGCCACAATAGCCGATAGATGCCTTCAACGTGCGGCCGGTGGTAGCTTTCGTTTCGGCTGCTGCTGAGCCGCACTGCTGGCTGCCAGAAATCACGGAGTCTGCGTTGCGTCATGTGCACGTCATGTTTCATGTCACTTAGTCCTGTGTCGTCATAGGAGAATCCCATGTTTGAATCAGAGCGGCGGGAAAAACTTTTTCAACTTCGAATCCAAATTTCTTAGAAATGAATGCATGTTTCGCTGCCGGCCAAGTGGCAACAAAGCCATGAAATGCCGAACTATCGGATTTTGCTATAAAAAAAATATTAATAGAGCTCTCCTCAGTGTCCCTTTAAAAAAAAAAGTGCCTTGTAGTGTTTAGAGAACAAGCTACACCAATAACCACGCAGACCATGTGAATCCCACATCGCTGCGCTACAGTTCCTATCTTTGGTTGAGCCCTCGTATCAAAGCTTAGCTGAACGAGGACACTTTCACGAAAACCCAAAACTAGCACGTGTAACTGGAAAGCAAGCCACTGAAACAAACACTGTTTTTACAAAGCACAGCACCCTTCAACAAATATGTTGCCGACAACAAGCCGCTGTATAAACGTAAAAGTGAGACCTCTACAACTTGGAAAAGTTTTTCCGTGAAAAAAAGAGTGACAATGTTCGTTAAGGTTAAATACACAACTGCGTGAACTCATCTACTTCTGCTTGGCATCATTAAATCTTTCATGACTTTGCAGTTTTAAAGTCAAACTCAACCAACAGGAAACCAGAGCCAGAAAATTACAGAAATGATACTTTAGAAACTAAACTAATCTATCTTATAATTCCACAACTTGAATTGCACAATAAACTGAAATGTAACATTTTCTTTTTTTTTTATCTCAGAGCTTGTTCAGCTAAACTGCCTGTCTAAATATACGGAACAGTTTCCCCAACACTCTGATAACAACTATCAGGACTGCCCCTGGTGCAGTTGCAATTGGTTCTTGCACAATTCCTTGTTTTGTTGATGTTGACAAGAAAGCTATTGCACGCATTACTTATTCCACAGCATTACATCCTGGAACAGCGTCCAAAATAACAAGAACAAACTGCAGTACAGCTAAACTTTGAGTAGCCTTAAATTAGGTACTTTTCATTATTTAGCACTCAACAACAAAAGAAACACTGCGTTTCAGGACTGACAACACTCAACATCGTTGTGTACCAATGTTTTCAACCTCCTTGTTATTTAATCTACTGCTGCAAGCAGCTGACAACAGTATAAAAACTGCAGAAGCAGATTCATATAAGACTCTGCTTAACAAAGAGCCCCATAAAGATTAAGACGGCAACCATTTCCTATTCACAGATAGCTTTCAACATTTACATTGCACCGGGCATTTCTCAGTACAGAAGAATGCTACTCAATAGGGGATATTCAAAATTCCGCAAGTGCGCTTTCCCACATAACTTTGTTGCCCCAAACAAGATGGCCGACTCCGCTATAAAGGAACTACGTGGGCTACAGGACAGGCGCTAAGGGTGTGGGTAGAATGTAAGAAACGTATTTTGGAAGAATCAAACAAAAAACCAGTCTTTCTTGCTTTGTTTCAGCTGGAAACGCATGGTCAGCCATCTTGTTTGGGACAACATTGTTATGCGGGGAAGCGCACTTGCGGAATTTTGAATATCCCCTATTCTCAAAGCAACAAATCCGCGACGCTGTTCCCACGAAAGCTAACTTTGCAGAGAAAATGGTCGCATATATTTTTTTTCCCTCTTTAATGTCATAACAATACTTATTTGCACATCCCTAATAATGCATGAACGAAATATGCCTCTACGTACTCAAGGTAGGCTTTAGGTGCAAGTACTGCACAGAAAGGATTGTTCATCAAGAGCTATAACACAACAGGTTGTATTCAACGATTATGGAATGTTCTAGGAGAGTTAAACAAGAAAAAAACTCTGCAGTTGCACTTCTGATAATAAACTTTCATAGAGCGATCAACATATGCAACTTCTCTCATTTGCCCCATGCGACAGGTGCAACGCCACCTAGTGGTGTAACAAGGGCAAGAGGGCAGCATGTTAACATGTTAACCTTGATTCTACGGCTATAAGTAGCCATGCAAATCAACTTCACAGGGCAAAGCTCTGGCAACATTTGGCTTGTACGAAGCGATAATGTCATGCCGGTCCTACAAAAACGATAACACAAGCGGAAGCCACGCCAGGTGGAGATTAGATAACATACAAATTCCGAAAGATCTGCACAAGACCTGCTTGTGCAACAATGCAGACCCTCGGCTCGCCACGTGTGATGCGTGCTGGGCGTTTTGGCACTGGTGGCAACATCTTGTGAAACTGAACTAAATGAAAATGTTACCGTTTTTGCCATGATATGCAAATTTAAGATAAAAAAGCGTGACTGCATTAAGCAATATGTCAGCTGGTAAGCCTTAAAGCCCAATGACAAATAGATTTAGCACAGTAAAATGGCTGCTCCAATGGGCCAGGTGGCGCTACGTGCCTGCCATCTTCTTTCAACTACTTTAGGCTTAGCTAGTTTATCTCCATGCTAGTATGTGTCTGCTAGGCCTAAGCTATTTTGGTAGCAGTCTATTTAAATTTTGGTTCAGTAAAACTTCACAAGATGTCGCCACAAGCAGTACAGTTCCTGGCTACAAAGCAGCAGCTCGTCAACAGTGACATCTATACAAGCTAAAGGTCCACGAAGAATGGAAAAACAAACAGCTGATATCACCAAGACAAACCACCAGTTAGACTTAACCCTTGGTTCAAGGCATTTGCTTCAATTAAAGTCCCTAGAATCAGCCCAGGGACTAAACCCACGTCACAACAAGGTTCGTCATACAACGTCTATCAAACTTTTGGCAAAGCACGTTCTAACAAGTCTCATGTTGTTCCACCATGCCTCTGAGTGATCATGTACAGCTGTGTCAAAAGTGGGCCACTCAATAACTGGTAACTTGTTCACGAACTAGCCTGTGTATCCTTTATAACAATAAACATTACCCTTGCAGCAAAAAAACTGCATGCCATTACCCTATAAAGCTGAGAAACATGTAGTTAAAGGCAATCTGTAGGCCCTGCCTACTGTTTCGAAATGGTGGTTAACTACAATGATGACCCCTGGAATGATTGTGCAGGTACCTGAAATGAGTGGGGGGGGGCTTGTGTACATGATAAACTCAAAATAAGCATTACTTGCTATCAAAAAAAAAGAAAACAAAATCAATGACGTGCAGCCTGACTTAGAAGCTTCCAAGACAAAAAAAAAGCCATTACTGCTTCACGCTGCGTTTTTTGCAGTTTTGGCAAAAACCTTGCACAGTGACACTAAGTCCACAGCGTTGGACGCAAGTTGAGGAACGCAGCACACTGCACAAGGCAGGAAAACTCGGCCACAAGTTCTTGGTTTCGCTCTTCAGGTAGCCGAAACTTCCCAAAGTTGACCTTACTGTGCACCGCCGCTAGATCTAAGCACACGAAGCACTTGCGTTGTTGCAGCCCTTGTTCCAAGCATGCCACCGCACCGGCATTACACGTCACAGCACTTCTGACCATGTTAAAATTGTGGTTTCTAATGGACCGCCAGTCTTGAGGTGTCCTTGAAGTGCTGCCTTTTGCGGCCAATGAGCATGTCAAGCTTGATGTTGCCCGTCCGGTTCTCCAGCTGCCCGGCGCTTGCTTCGAGGACTGACATTTCTTTCTTCAAGTCTTCGACCTGGATGTCAAACAAGTTTTTGCGAGAGAATATTAGATGTTCCAGCCTTGAAAGATGCACAGTACAATACTGAATTTACAAAACTGCACAAGAAGCCAATGCGGTGGCTCAGTGGTTACAGTGCTCAGACGCTGATCCGAAAGACGCTGCTTTGATATTGGCCGCGGCGGCCACGTTTCAATGAAGGCGAAATGCTCGAGGCTTGTATACTGTGCGATGTCAGCGCATATTAAACAACCTCAGGTGATAGAAACTATCTGGAGCCCTTCACTACGGCGCCCCTCATAGCCCAAGTCACTATGGGATGTTAAACCCCATAAACTAAAGAAACCAAAACTAAAGAACCTCCCAAACATAGTTCCTCAATGTCGACTAGAGGGATAAGTGGCGCCACCATCTATGCAAATTTCCTAAAGAACACTTCATCCATCACAAGGAATGCTGGGCAGATGAAGTTTCGTATCTGGCTTGGGTAACGATGCGCTGATAACGTGGATTATGCAACTTAATTGGGATCTGTGCTGCTCTCCTTTGCATGCGGATTAAATTACTTCAATAATGCGTTTTTCACTTCATCAATAAATTTAATGCAAACGTTAGGCTTCTGTAGAAACTTTCACAGCATTTCTTGAAGGTTTGCCACAAGAAGAGTTTTACTGTTACTGCTGAATCCACGCTTCATGCCCAATGATAGCCAAGCCAAATACAAAACTTCATCTCCCAGGCATTTCCCCGCCTCTCCATGAAGGATGAACTTACACAGCACCAGCTTTCCCTCTCTGCAATACTGAGAAACTCCACACTCACAAATCTCCCCAGTCAAGAGAGAGATAAGGGCTTGCTTGCTGATACTGATCGCGCTTAGTTGTTTATATACAAATGCAATTACCATCCTGACACTGTTCTCATCTCCCTCATACTTGATTAAATCAATGTTTGATTACATATACTGTGTCCCCTGTCTTCTGTCTGGCTTTCCTTTTGGTTAAAAAAAATTACGGGAAGTGACGGTAATTTAGGTTTACCTTAGTAATAGAGACGGTTGCCTCTCTAAAGGAGATTACTATTATAAGCAGCTAGTAATGCTTCGCGATTAACCGCCACCCATTATCTCACGCCACGAGTACAGATGAAGCTGCCTTTTCAGTTCAAATGAGGTTTGTACACACACTAAAAGTGTCTTTCACCCAAGGATATGAACGAAAGCAGACAGCTGGCTACAACAGTGGCTAACATGAGATACACACTAAGTTTGTTCAACATACAACAAATGACTTCACAGAATTAAGCCGAGTTACATGTAAGATGCCACTTAACACCCCAGTAAAGTCTTCCACGAGGTGTGCCTCTAATAGAGGTCCCCAGATTTCCTCAAGCAAACCTCAAGTACAAGGCAGTACCTTTAAAAGATGCATTTTGCCATTCCGCTAAATTACATCTTTGGCTGGGTGACGTTCAAAAATTGGAGGGAACACTGCTTGGGGGGATACCGGCTATACTTCAGGTGGGTTCTTTATGTCACACAGATGATGACTTAAAAAGAATTACAGGAATCGATGCACAGGAACGGCAGTTATTCAGTGGAGAAATTTCATAATACAAGCAAACAAAACGCTGCCCTCAACTCGATTTTGGCGGGGCTTCCCACTCCTATTTCGCTCTCCCAATGACGGCACCTGGCGCAACCAGTCAAAACAGCCAGCCAGAGCACGTCGCGGAAGTTTGTACTCCATGGTTGCCTGCTCTCTGTAACTCGTTCTTGCTGAGACTGGCAGCAACGTTTCCATGCCAGAGTGCCCCTGGTGGTGTATTTTTATTTTACTTGCTTTGCAGGGCTTTTATCTAAGACGAACAAGTTGTTTTTGTTGATCTAATATAAAACGCAGACAGGTGACAAAATGTGTCTCTATTTATTCACACAATTTGCAGTATATTTACTGTTTGTCCGGTCATCAAGCTCGCGCCAGGTGATGTCATATTCGCTGCTAAAAACCCGCCACTGTGTGGCGACACCATCAGAGCCATGAAGTTGTTTTTGGGAGGACAGTTAACTAAGATTGTGTTTCTGGGCCCCTTTAAGCTCCCCCTTAAGGGTATGACGCCATGTCTTAATGGGTTAATGCCCATAATGCTCAACTGGCCATTCTCGGCTTTATATTCACAGATCACTGGGAGTGCGGCACCACCTGTCGAGCAAAGAAGACACCATGAAACTTGCCTGTCCAACCAGTTTGTGCACCCTTTTTGTCAGTTACACCTCTGCCTGGAAGGTGACACTACCTGTCGAATCAGTTGCTTGGCTCCTTTCTCCGCAAACAGGAGTTGCAATCAATAGGAGTTTTGCAGTGATTCCAGTCAAGCTAACCAATTACGTTAGACTACTTATCAAGCAATACAAACCATAAAATGGTACATTCCTGAGTCCATGTTCTTTTCTTGCAATTATTGTGATTCCCAAAATTTCATGACATTGCTGAGCACTGCACTGCCGAACATACCATAGGTGATGGTTCGCATCGTCAAGCCGCTGTTACGCGGCTTTTTCACCCTTCACCTCAAACATGTACATAGTGTACGTTATTTGGAATAAAAAACATTGTACTGTACTACTGTAAGCGTAATATTATGGTGCGTATAGGTGAGTAGTCAACACAGAATTTTTTAACATCCTCCAGCCAAAGATGGAGGCCCTCGCATAGCAACCAGAGTAGTTTAGTATTAGAAGCAACATAAGAATCTCTATATAGCGACTGCAAAGAACCAAGCTGAGCTCCCTGCTACGTTATCTCTCTCCAACGAACTGACTGGCTCACCCGTGAGGCATACTCCTGGAAGCGGTAGAACTTCTGGTACTCGTGGAAGCGCCGTGTCGCCTCCCGCGTCAGGAACAGGATCCCAACGGCGCTGAGGCAAAGCAGCGCCAGGTGGAAGCGACGCTGGGGCACCCGCACGAACATCTATGCACCACTCTCCAGGAGCGAAATAATCTCCCCTGGCTCATCCCAGGTGGCGCCGGTGGTCATGGCAGGAAGCAGACGACGTGCACCCCACTGCAGCAGATTACAGGTCAAGTTACGACTGTTCCGCCGTTTTTTAGGTGGAATAGGCATGAATAGGCATGTTAAACACAGGTATCTGCTTGTCATCACAGCGAAACTTGAAATCAATCGATTCCTTTACCTACTGGGTACACTACATGCCATAATGGGTACTACAGCAGAGGGCATCCAAAATGACTTCAACCAATAGGGGTTCTTTAATATAACGTACACAGACATTTTGGTATGCAGGTGTGCATACTGAAATCACCTCACAAAATGTGATCAACAGTTGAAAACAGTGATGCGTTGCTCAATAGCAGAAAATTTCAATGAACTGCCAAATCACCAAGTCACGTACCACCATCAAGTCACCACTGCAACGCTAATCCAGAAATGCAGCAACTGAATATATAGCCGCCATGGTGGCTCAGTGGTTATGGTGCCTGGCTGCTGACTCGAAAGACACAGGGTTCGATCTCAGCCGCGGCGGTCGAATTTCGATGGAGGTGAAATTCCAGAGGCCCGTGTACTGTGCGATGTCAGTGCACAATAAAGAACCCCAGGTGGTTGAAATTTCCAGAGCCCTGCACTACGGCGTCCCTCATAGTCTGAGTTGCTTCGGAATACGCATGAATGAATGAATCCATTGGTTCCATCATGTATTCCAGGGTGAAGAATTGACTCAGACCAAGCTACAGGAGGTTACACAGGCAAGGCGTGCCATAGTCAAAGCTAGGGGCACCATTCAGCTTCACCGTAGCAAATTACAGTGATTCTCTTCAGAAGGGTAACACACTACATGGAAACCACAACACACGATTCTATTTGGATTAGTGCACTATTGCCTATGCACCTAAATGTTGAAACCAAATTTTAAGGCGGAAGCCTTTAATGCCTCATCGTTGTAAGCAGGAGTTGTCGACAGAAATGTCACGCTTTTCAATTGGTCGAAATGGTCGTGACATCACAGTGCGCGAATTTCAAACGGGGCCAATGGTACTTTGGCTAGTAACCATGCAACCAATTAAAGGGGTGGTATAGTGATGCTCCATGTAAGTGAGACTGAGTTTAGTTAACTAACCAATTAGCGTAATTAACCTTTCTAGTCAAACCAGATAAATAAAACCGAGTAGGAAATCAGTCGAGCTCAGGAATCGAACCCGGGTCTCCGGAGTGCTAGACAAGCATGCTAACTGCGCCGCCATGTCAGCTCGATGGTTTGGAGTGAACAAAGGCGCATCTTGTGAATACGGTGTCTTCTTTCACTCCCATCTTCCTCCCTTCCCTTACAGCGAGGTTCAGGTGTCCATCTAGTTATGAGAGACAGATACATTTCCTTTCCTCAAAACCAATTTACCGACGAGCAAGGCGTAGAGCCGAACGGGCGATGGCGTTCTGTGGACTCTCTGGCAGCGTTGCAAGACGCTGCCGCGTTCACTCTTAGAGGCGAAGCTTAACATCTTAAACACATAGTGACACAAGCAGCAACACCGCTCTTAAGGCTTCCGCCTCACAGCACTTTAGGTCAACAAAGTGCCCCTGAATTTTTTCTGTACCATCCACAGTTAGAGTGGATGACATGGAAGTGACTATAATGACCCTTATCAGTAAATGTATCTTAATGCAATGTCTCCTAACTATGAATGCACACAGAAAATGAGATTTCTAGCTCCTCTCTTGGATCACTGCATTTTCAAACAAGATAACACCTGAAATGCCACATAAGGTGGCCTGTAATGCTATTCCCATGTGGTGTTTCCATTCCAATTAGGTCTTGTGACTAACCTTTGACTAACCTTACACGTAAGTTTCGGAGGCCGACAAAAAAAAAAGAGGAAAAGCTGAGAGGAAATGAAAGCATTATTTTGGTTGCCTGTGCCAGATCAGAGAGATGCAGGTATCACATGCAGGTGCAAATGCACGAGGTCAATCAAAATCTCCACACCAGACAGCTTTAATTCGAAAAAAAAAAAACTTTCGAGATCAATGCCACATTTAACAGCATTCTCCACATGCTGTCACATAAAATATATGCAAAAACACACGACATAGTGAACACTTCAGTTTCGGCAACGGTCCTATCAAATCTTCAGCTATACAATGATCAGGATAATAAAGAGCCATGTGTTTTGAGGAGTGAATGAGCCAGCTCATGCTTCTATGACATATCGCAGTGTATTTAATCTAGTTTAATCAGAAGCAAAATCATGACAAATGTTGGCAAACACTGAAGAAAAGATATAGGACACAGCACCAGTGTGTTTAATCCTTTCTGCTGTTCTTGTCTTCTGTGAGCTCACTAAAAAAAAATAATAATAATAATAGAAATACAAAAATAAAGTACCAACTCTAGTACCACCTAACCCAAATGGCCACTTCTCCATTGGCGAAAACTGCTCAGCTATGCACGAATACAAAGATTTTGTATGCATTCAATGGACAAAAGACCGCGCTAGAAATAGTGTTGGATGCCTTTGCCGTTATTTGCCTTTCCATATCGCCCACTATCGCCACTTTCTCCAAGCGACAGTCGCAGGGAGCAGCCCGCGAAATCTTGCTCCATACATTGTGCTATCAATTCGTCACTGTCACCTCGATAAACACTTATCGACTTGATAACGAACACTGCTGGAGACAATGGATAGTATGGCAACGAAAACGGCCACCCGCTAAACCCGGTCCACAGCGCGCGAATAGGACGATCACTGCGATAGAATCGCGGCCACGGGCAAAACCGAAAGTAAGCTCTTCCCAATGAATTTGTTGTCCCTTGGGAACACTGGTCAGTAAACTGATAGACCAATGTATCTACATCTGAAACGCAACTACAGTGTCCAATAAACTGCCCGGAATCTCTTCAGTTTGATCGCATCAATACCCCCAGCTCCGAACTCAGCCAAACGGAACGGTTTCTAGCAGCCACAGAAATATAGAACGCCGCTGGTTGCACGACACGCTACAGAAACAAAGTCCAGAGATGTGAAGCACTAACCTTAGGCGTGTCGCATGTCGACTTCTTCCACGGTCACGCTCTAAGCCGTCGCTCCATGCCCTCGGTATAGCGTGCTTCGCCGATCGTCGCGTTCAGAGATCGTGATAAGATGAGCTCGCCACACTTCCTGTACGGCCGTCCAAACAAGACCCTCATTGACCACCGATGCACTCGCCTTAGCGGTCACTGAGCGCTGCACTCGTCTCCACTCTCTCTCTCCGCCACTGTGCACTGATGAGGAAACACTGAGGACCAGTTGCTTTCAGCAAAACTCAAGGTTACGCACTCACAAATGTAAACGGTTCGTGGTGAATTCTTTCCACACGCATCGCCCTGCCACAGCACGTGACCCAGACGACGAGACGTGACGTCACAATCTGCGGTTCCATATCACGTGGCCATCAAACAGGAAGCGGAGTACATTCTGCGTTTAAAGCGCTTTATTTCGTTCCTGTTTGGGTCTTGGGAATGTATCATTCTTGTGCAGCTTACTGCGTGTCGTTAGCTGAAAAAATCGTTTGAAATATGAGTGTCAAATTGTTCTGGGGCATTCTAAGCAGTAGGTCTTGATTCTAAGCAAATCCAGCGGCTGCGGGTGTCGTCGTTGCCGAGCAGACGACGCCGCTCGAGCTCTGATTGGTCGAGCGATTAAAGCGCACAGCAGCAGCGACAGCTGTTTCGCTATGCCAGTTTGATGCGAGTCGCATTCGCGTACTCACCAAATCTTTGATTCTCTTGGGCTGTTCACACGTCTCGCCTTAGATTTGGATCTTTAGGAAGCATCTACTCGCCCGTGAGATTTGCACGAGTTAGCAACATATCAACAAAACTCGCTTTAATCTAGCGCCCTCTTAAGGGCGTATTGCCAAGCCACGTCAGTTGCAGCGCCGCCATATTTGCCGGCTGTGAGGGACGCGTCCGTGGTCAGAAAACGTGAGAAGATGAATATATTTCGCTTAGCCGGTGACTTATCCCATCTGCTAGCCATAATCATCCTCTTGCTGAAGATATGGAGGACGCGGTCCTGTTCAGGTAAGCGCCGGTCTCGTATCCACCGCGAATACCGCTCACCAAGGCGTGCGCTGCCGTGCGGGCATATCGTCGTCAGCATAAGCATGACTGGTCTCTCGCCTCCGTCGTTTCGTTCTTCCCATCTCACGTTGACAGCTCCGAACTGCGGAATGCAAAGAAAAGTCACCCGCCCGCTGCATTCGTGCAGTCTGTCCGCTGCGTAGTCTGGTTTTTCTCGCTTATGTTGTGCCATGGTGCGGTTGAAACTTCGCTGTCGGCACGGGCGATTTAGCTGGTCGGTCATCGCTTATGCATGCCGCCCCCGGACTGTGTGGACTTGCATGCGGTCAGTGTGTTTGCAGAAATAATCATCGCGTAAGCGCATATTGGCATTACGAGGCTACCTTGATTGTTGGTTGCATGCCGTGTGTGATGCTGCCTACCCGACCACAGACGTTGATGCGCGGCCGAGCGAGTCTTGATCTCTGAATTCCTTTTTCTCCGTTACTCAAGTTCATTCCCTCCTCCTTTTGTGCGGTGTGTTATTTTGCTTCCATGAACGGCAGTTCGCCGCTCCTTGCGGCAGCTCATCCTCTGAATCTTCCAAATTTGCTTTTATTTGTAGTACGTAGCGGGCCAGTAGTCGCGACAGAATAGCTGGCTCGATTTATCGCGCTACGTGTTCGTAACTTTTTTTTTTATGTTATTATATTCGTGTTCAAAATTGGCCTTTAGAGAAGCTCTCGCAGTGGGCTCTTTCGGTTCCTAACCGCGCCTTTGAATGACGCGCTACGCAATCGCGGCCTTATCGCCGGCGCTGTTATCTAGCTCTGCGTACTCCGGCTTATCGATCATCGAAAGTGGACTGGCGCTGAGTCGGCTCGGCGAACATTTGAGGAGAAATTGAGCTGGTCCATTTTCAGCGTGCAGTACGTCCGTATCCGGATGTCATGTTTCCGTTTTCTCCTCCGAGATGGCCAGCGAAATGCCTGCGAGCGCAAATAAGCGAAAATGTGTACCCTTTTATTCTTTAATGCGAACTTTCGTCTATTACGAATAGCAGCTCGCGCGCTTGCGCAGTTCGCTTGCTCCCGAAAACGTGGCCTAGCAGTTTTCTGACCAGCTGCTGATATAATCTGTCCACCAAACTCCCGGCCTCTTTCTCACAACTTCCGTGACAGCTCATGGGGAGGTGTGAAAGGCAGGCAGTGAATAGAAATACTCAAAGGTGAAACAGCCGACAGCTTTGGAGGTGTCATCAAGGAGGGGGGGGTGCTTGCAACAGCTCAATTAACTGCAGTTGACATGTGACAGAGCCTGTAGTTTTACAGCTCGCTATCCTGGTAGAAATGTTCCCTTACCTGGCTGCAAGAAGGTGCTACAATGTGGTGTTATTTGTGCTCTCACGCTTATTGCTGGCCATGCAATAAATGTACACGTTTCAGTATCTAGAAGAAAAAAAAATAGTCAAGGGTCTCCTGACTGGTGCAGAAAGAAATAAAGGTATATTTCTCCCTAAGGATTGTAAACTATACTCTATCCTATCATGTCTGTCGTAGAGGGTCTGTCCACTTAACTTTATCGACCATACTTTCTACAGCTCCATAACCACGTAAACATGTGCCCTGCCGGAGTGCGGAAAATCTTGGCTGGACATTTTGAAACAATTTTTCAATGTGGTACTGTTCCTCTTCATTTGGTAGACAGCATCAGAGAGTCGGAGCATTTTAAATGCTGTAAGCAATTGTGGGAAATGTGGCAGTCACTGAAATGCAAAGCTAGTTGTGAAGCTATACCTTAAAGTGCTAAAACTGCATTACTGTCACAGTCACAGAAACCAGCAGCCAAATTTTTTCAGTACTCTACATCGACAGTGAAGCTGCCATCAGTGTAGCAGCATTCTTGGTTATGTTCTTTCGAGGAACATCTTAAAATATGCATGACAAAAAATTGAATGCTAAGCTACACAAGATGCCACGACTTATTTCATGTGCAGAAAGTGAGGTGCCGTAGTTTTGTTGTGACAACAATAGCTCTTGGTATTTCTTTGGATCCTGTTAACAAATCACCTGTTAATCAACGCATTATAACTTGCTTACCGGCTGAGTGGCAGTTTAAATGTAGCATGTTGCTATCATTTGTTCTGGCCTCACATTCTTTGTCGATTTGAAATACATATTTCTGACCAAAGCGCCTGTTATGCTCTAATCCGTGCTACCATAGAGCATGAAATAACTAAATGTGCTAATATTTTATTACTCATCTCGGTAGGTTGAGCATCTTACAAGCTATAAAATGTAAAAAAGAGATCAATTATAGGTGTCTCCACGGCCAGCTGATTTTTTAAAGCAAAATGGATTGCGTTAGTTTTTTTTTTTGTGCTGATCCCTAAGGCCTAGCTATACCGACAATCACATGGTACTGGTTACCACGGAGTCCATGTTAGTTTTATTGTCACGAGTTTGAATGGAGGGGGGGGGGGTTTAAAATTTTTCTGTTGATAAATGTTTTCTGCTGCCAGACAAACATGGCGATATCCGAAAAAAAAAGACATAGAATCAGTTTTTACAATGGCCTGATACAGCACCGGAGTTAAGCAGTTAATCCCCCTTAAAGCAGCCCTCCAGCAAATGGCGTCCACCAGTTGTGGTGTTAACAGGAACCCTTCACTTCATCACCCTTCACTAATCACTCCAACACTCCGTCCTTCCTAGCTCGTGTGCTATTTCAGGGCATTAAAGATGAGATACTGTCTCATTTTGGGATGTGCTCCCCTACACTGTTTATGTAGAAGTTACTGTGTTAAGTTATTATGTTAACATGCTCTTTAATATTGTGACTTTTGTGGACGCCTAAGGAAGAACAGAATGGAGCAAATGGGCTCATTTGGACATACTTGGAAGTCGCAGGTCATGAATGGCAGTTACCAAGATCCCTCAAGAGAAAAGTATACAACAGGTGTATCTTACCGGTACTCACCTATGGGGCTAAAGCATGATGGCTAACGAAAAGGGTTCAGCTTAAGAGTTAAGGCCAACTCAGCGAGCTATGGAAAGAAAAATGATAGGTGTAACGTTAAGAGATCGGAAGCGGGCGGAGTGGGTGAGGGAACAAATGCAAGTTAATGACATACTAGTTGAAATCAAGAGGAAGAAGTGGGCTTGGACAGGGCAAGTAATGCGAAGGCAAGATAGCAGACGGTCATTAAGGGTAATGGAGTGGTTTCCAAGAGAAGGCAAGCATAGCAGTGGTTGGCAGAAAGTTAGGTGGGCAGATTAGAATTAGAAGTTCCTGGGGATAAGGTGGCCACGGCTGGCATAGGACGGGGCTAATTAGATAGATATGGGAGAGGCCTTTGTTCTGCAGCGGGCTAATCAGGCTGCTGCTGATGGTGGTGATTGAAATCAGCAGAGAAGGAAGCTATCTGAGTAAACGCTTCAGACGGGATAATTTGCCAGAAGGTAGAAGAAAATACAACCAATTTGTCACTGATGGGAACCAAACCAATGTTAGCTGCTGCTGTAGCTCAACTGCTATCTTATCATAGGTGACCTGAAAGAGCTCGTTGGTTTACTGCCAACAGTTACTAGGTGGCTGTCCTTTCCTATGCTTTCTGCGTAATCATTTCCCATGTAACATGATTACTCAGATAGTCCGCAATTACCCCTGCCTCAGAAAAGTAACCTTCCTTTATGCTTTCCTTAATGTATGTATTTCAAATTCTTATGGCTTAACCAGTGTATATAGGGAAAACCCCCCAGGGTGGAGTAGATTTCAGTTAGGGAGTAAGTACTGATTAGATTGTGGCTTCCTTCGTATAGATTGTGGGTCCCTAAGAAAGTATAATGGGCAGTGTGCTTTGGCAAATTACTGGACGGTGAACACATGAGGCATTTGCCATGTGCAGTGCTAGCAGGGGGATAAAATCGTCTGCATTTGCACCTCTGAGGTTGATGCAACAATTGAGGGAGCTGCGTTGCCTGTTGAATGAGGCATGGTTATGTGCAGACACACAGTGTGGCCTTGACTATATGTGAAAAGTGATGCTGGCTTTCAAACTTGTTCTCTGCTCTTGTAATCTCACTTTAACGTAACATGGACCAGTCGCTCTTCGTATTCCATTTACTTGACCTGTGCTTTATTTGTGAACTTCCAAGTGTGACGACACCTCTAGAGCGTGCTGAATGCAAAATTTTTGAGCAAGGCTCCTCTATGTCTGAGTGTAAAAGGAACAAAAAAAGGCAAAAAGCACGCTCTGGCGGGGCTCCTGCTCGAGTCGCAGACTGCGCGACATCGCTACGTCATCCCTTTTATTGCCACACTGGCCTCTGCTAGCTGACAGATGTGCTTTAGCAGCATGTGCCGCGAAGGTCTATTGTTCTGCATGTGGAAGCTCAAGTTGCCAGGCAGCTGGTTTCCGCTGGCTTTATGTGTATTCATTTTGCGTGGCGCCCATGCCATGTTACTGTTCTCAGTTTATTTGCCTCAAATTTTACAAATATATGTGGCAATATAAAGGAAAAATGTAACGTACATGTATAAGGTACATATAAGGTTTATATGTAAGGTACATATACAGGGTGTTTCACCTAAGACTTTCTGCAATTTTTAAAAATAAGCTATTTGAATTAGATGCGCGCTTTTTCTGGCATAGCATTTTCAGTGGTGTAGTACATCATAATGCAGCTAAGACGTGCTAACTAGCAGGCTTGTTAACCAATATTTAATAGTTAACTTTTAAACTATTGCTATTGGGCTTCTTAATTATTGAGAGGCATGTAGCCCACCGTAAGTAATGTCCATATCCGTTTTTAGAATTTCGAGAACGCGATTATCCTCGGCCCTGTGGGCCAACAAATTTCGCCTACATCGCGCCAAAATACCGTAAAAACCCGCGTATAATACGAACCCGAATATAATACGGGGCTAAGATTTAGAGACGCGAAATGGGGAAAAAAGTTTCACCCGCGTATAATACGAGTAACACAAGCTCATAGAACACATTTATTCAAATCGCATCCCGGACTTCACTTCAATTACTTTGTTCTTCAGTAGCGCTTTCTTCGAACATTTCTTTGTCCGACAAATCATCCCAAATGTACTCATCTTCCGTGCCATCGAGGGCGTTCGAGATGCCGCACTTCTTAAGCCCGCTTCAGCCGCCCGGTTGGCATCACTGCAGGCTCACCTGAGCGCATCCACTCTGCGTAGCACCGCCTGACTGCGTCCTTGAACGGTTTGTTTACACAACCATCAAACGGCCGCGAAAGCTTTGTCGCATTCCGCTGCACGCGAAAAGGGCTTCTTTCTGTTGTGGCCATCCACGAATGCTTCCTTCGACGACACCAAACTGCCTCCCGGCCGCACCGTTGCCGATGTTCTCCGCAGCCAAAATCGCTTGAAAGTAGCCGAGTACTGTTTTCGAGACCGTGACATCGTGCTCTCTAAAACAATATCCACTTCACGAAGCGTGCCTTACATGCTAGCACGTGCGTTGTCAACAGGCGCACGGCACACCGCGACCCCCCGGCGCACCCAACGGATCAACAAAGAAACGACGTCGTGACGTCGTTTGTCGAGAGTAACAAAGCCAAGCCGTAGCCACGCGCCAATAGCGAAGCGAAGCCATAGCCACGCCGCAAAAACGAAACCAAAACATCGAGCAACTTCGAAATTTTTTGTTCGGATGCGCAAATAGTACGAGGCGGAAATTTAGGACGCTAATTATGGGAAAAAAACCTCGTATTATACGCGGGTTTTCACGGTACATGCGGTTTGAGAAGCTTGCAGGCAAAGCAACCTCTCCAGTGAACCTAACTCGTCGAAATAGCCAAAATTTGTTGGGCCACAGCGCCGAGGATAATCGCGTTCTCGAAATTCTAAAAACGGATATGGACATTACTTACGGTGGGCAGCATGCCTCTCAATAATTAAGGAGCCCAATAGTAATAGTTTAAAAGTTAACTATTAAATATTGGTTAACAAGCCTGCTAGTTAGCACGTCTTAGTTGAATTATGATGTACTACACCACTGACAATGCTATGCCAGAAAAAGCGCGCATCTAATTCAAACAGCTTATTTTTAAAAATTGCAGAAAGTCTTAGGTGAAACACCCTGTATAAGGGACAGATATGACACGCATTGGATTTCTGAGCATCTGTCGTTCCCTGCTGCTTAGGCGAGTGGCGCAAGACGTGTGCATGAATCATGCTCGACACCTGCCTACGCCTTCTTTGTTACCCAAGTGTTTGTCGTCGTATTAAATGCTTGCTTGAAAGGTCGTAAGTGGTTTTTAATTAGGGCATGTTCACTTGACATCTTTTCATGCACAGTTAATAAGAAAGCTGTGCATTGCGGTATTGGTCGCTGCTGTTCTTAAATGCCAGCTATTGGGGAATTTGGGCGGGATGGCAGCAGGAATTGCACTCTTGGGAGATTCTGTTTTCGTTCTCCTCTCTTCTCTATAGTAGTCGTGGTGAGAGTTACTTTGTATTTACTTTTATATGCTGTAAACATTAAATCATAGTGACACGTTGGGAATATCTGTCGGGTCATCACGCGTTCTTTTCCAACAAGTTATGACCATCGTGTCTCTTTGCATCTTTTCTCATGTATCATGTGTATTCCCATTCTATTTCATGAAAGAATGAAGTATGTTTTAATAGTGCATTTAATATATTGTACTATATTTGAGGTCGGTGTCCGATGGCTTTCGGAAGCGTGTGGCAGCTGAGGGGAAACTGGCTTGGGCTCAGTTTTGTACATTTCCCATTTCAAGTTTAATCAGGCACCATAGTCCTCAAATTTCGGAGGGCAGCGTTTTGAAAATTTGATGTATATCTTTTCCATAAATCCTGCATTTATTTGTATTACCCCTTAAATACTATATAGCAGATCTGTTTACTGCTAAAAGAGGTGTATGGCTAATTTGTCTAGCGGTGGCAAACAGCAACTGTTGATTGAGCCAGCCTTGCACAAGAAGGTGAAAACGGGGGTACAGGGGTAACATTGGATGTTTTACCATCATAATGCCGTTAAAACAGGTAATGTCAAAGGGTTTTGAATCTGTGCAGCGTTGCCCGTAGAAATCACCTGAACTGAGAAACGAGAAACTTTAAAATCGATTTGCATGGGAATGGAATGTTGCATGGCTCCCAAACTTAGTGGAAGTAATCAAGAACGAGAAGAAAACATACAAAATAGCTTTCGTTAGAAAATGTGTTCACTTCGAAAAACCACTGCAGCCTCTCTTTGACCCCCCTCCTGCCCCCTTCCAATCAGTCTGTCTCGTGATTGCTTGTTATGCGTATAATAAAGGAGTAATTACTCATTGACCTCCACCTGAGCGCAGCCCTACGAAAGGAAAGCTGTAAAGCTTTCTCAGAAACCTCGGAGTTAAAGAAAAATCCGTCCTCGTCCTGGGTTCGAACCCGGGACCACCACTTCACCGTAGCAGTCGCTCTACCAATTTGCTAACCGGGACGGCAAGCTTATGGCAGGGCAAGAGCAAATGGGGTGTCCGATTGACCAACACTGTTCCCACTTCGAGTTATTGATCAATTCGCTCTCGCCCTACCATAAGCTTGCCGTCCCGGTTAGCTCAATTGGTAGAGCAACTGCTCCGGTGAAACGGTGGTCCCGGGTTCGAACCCTGGACCAAGACGAATTCTTCTTTAACTACGAAGTTTCTGAGAAAGCTTTACAGCTTTCCTTTGTAGCTGTATGGCTGCTCTTGGGTGGATGTCAATGAGTAATTGCTCCCTTATTACAAATCTTCTCCACCTTGGGGGATTCCCGTAAACATTTGACCAATGCGTATAATCAGTTAATGCAATATAAAAGAATACGAACCTGGCTTTTGAATGCTCCCTGTCATCTTTCTTGCTGTATTAGGACACTTTTCCTGTTGATCTAATTTGTGGTTGAGTGCCCATGCGATCAGGAAGGAAAAAAAGAAAGCTTTTTTTTTCCCCTCTCACCCTTGCTCGTGCTCAGGGATATCTGGGAAGAGCCAGATCCTCTTCTCCATCACGTACACGACGCGCTACCTGGACCTCTTCACCACGTTCGTGTCGCCCTACAACAGCATCATGAAGGTGGTGTTCCTGGCCACCTCGTTCGGCACGCTGTACCTCATGTACGTCAAGTTCAAGGCAACCAATGACCGCAACCACGACACCTTCCGCATCGAGTTCCTCCTGGTGCCGGTCACCGTGCTCGCACTGCTCGTCAACCACGAGTTCACCCCGCTCGAGGTGAGCGCGCCTCCCCTCTCCTTCGGGTTGTCGCAGTTTCAGAGATGAAATTCAGATTCCTTTTGTGTCAGATGTCAAAATGCATAGACATGAGGGCCGTAGCGTAAAAACCATACTAGTGGCCTGACAGAGTCCGCGGCCCCATGTTCATAGTGCAAGCTCGCTCAGCAAAAGTCTTGTAATACGCGAAATCTTACATGCCACAAATACTTTTGTAGTCACGGTCAAGAAAAGTAAAAATCAGGAGAATAAGAATGTAGGGGAAAAAAATGAGCTTCCTATACTCCGTTTCATACATAGTAGGCAACGCTACCAAAGCTAGCGCGCCTGTTCGCGCAGGCTAAGTCCACATGCAAAAAGTAGTTCGCCACACAACCAGAGTGAACACAAACATACTTCGCAGCGACAAATCTGAAGTGCCGTGACTGGCACCTCCCGGACTTTGTTTTACCTCTTGCCACATTTTTGTCCTGCGACTCGTCGAGATTTCGAGAAGCAAAGAGTACGCATGGCGGTATGATACGCGGTTGGTAGGGCGAATCGCTTCTACTAAATTCGTGCCCAAAAAGTAGTTCACACTCTGTGAAAATTATAGCCAGAGAGCCCGGGCACTGAGCGCTTCACAGCTTCGACAGTGATTTTCAATGCTACTACATCGTTTTATACCGCTCTTTGTATTCGTCCAAACAATGACCGGAGTTTCGAGAAGAAAGAATGATACGTGGCGGAGTAATATAGTTTTGCGGACGCACTATTTTAGCAGCCTTCGCAGCGTTGCCTGCTATGTATGAAACGGAGTATAGTCTTGTGATGCACGAGTGATATTTTTCTTTTGGCGTGAGAAGAGAATTGTGCTGAAGAAGCATTGTTATTTTGTTAGGGGCCTGTACGTATGCTAACCATTGTCAGGATGTTAACGTTACGGTAGTTAGGCGATACCCTTGCAAACCTGAAAACGAACTGTTTATGTATATTGGACTTAGTAATACTTGCTGGGAGGCTAGCTGGGGCGTATTTTCGTGAAAGGACTTAGCGCCAAAACAGACTGCACAGAGTAAGAGAGACGGGGCAAGTTTATTGTACGTAGTTGTGCTCGTTGGCATGGTGTGGACATTAATCGGGGACAAGCAGAACAGTGTTAAATCCTGGTAACGTTGCATCTGAATCAAATAAAACAGATTTTTATGGTGTAATATTTCTGAAGGCACTTTTTTTTTAGTCTGATTTTCAATTCCGTGAACTCTTTTTCATAATCGTTAAAGTGGCTTCACCTCAGCGTTGCACGACCTATTTAATGGCAGTACAGCATATTTTTGAAGCAATATATAGCTGTAGTTTGTGAATGAGTATATGTCAGGGTGTTTTTTGTGACACCACTTGCAGCTATCAAGCAGAAGCATGTATGTGCAGCCCTTACCATTTTACTGATGATCAATGACTCCATCGCTGTACTCCATTTCATACATAGCAGGCAACACTGCCAAAGCTAGCGCACCTGTCCACTTAGGCTAAGTCTGCGCCCTAAAAAGTAGTTCGCCTATAACCAAAGTGAACATAGGCATATTTCGTTGCAACAAATCTTAAGTGCCGTGATTGGCAACCTCCTGGACTTGGTTTTACCTCTTGCCTGATTTTCATCCTGCGACTCATCGAAACTTCAAGAAGTGAGAGTCGCATGTGGTGGTATGATACGCGGCTGTCGGGGGAGGGAGTCTCTCTGACTCCTTCCGCGCCTGAAAAGTACTTCATACCCAGTGAAAATTATAGCCAGAGTGCCTGGACACTGAGTGCCTCAAAGCTTCGACCGTGATTCCCATTGTCATCACTTCTTTTTAAACCACTCTGTTTTAAGAGCGTTAGCTCTTACTTGTCCCGTTTAGAGATTTCGTGGGGTCTGCTACCACCCTGAGATCACAGCCCATCTGTGGCAGCAACAACTCATCACGTTTCGAGACTTTGTGGGGTCTGCTACCACTCTGAGATCACAGCGCCATCTGTGGCAGCAACTAGAAAACAGCACATCTCGCATTGATACTTGTAGCGCCATCTACAATAGCATTGTAGAAACAACCACCTGCGCGCATGCCAACGATGACTTCACGGTCCAATATGGTGGATAGAGGTGGAACTATGTGAATATGACGTCAGGGGACAAAATGGAAAAGCCGCCTAATCACATGGCCATACATCACATGGGTGGTAGATGGCGCTACCGAGCAGCTAACGCTCGTTACTTCGTCTTCCAGACGGTGGCGGCCTTTTTGTCCAGACACTCACTGAGGCTTCAAAAAGAAAGAATATGTGGCAGAGTAATATGTTTTTGTGGACGCACTACCTCCGCAGCCTCCTCTGCATTGACTGCTACGTATGAAATGGAGTACTGGGCCAGATGCAACTTGGGAAAGCCAACTGAGCGAATTATGAAAAGGCTTCATTGTCTCGCTCTGACCGATGTTCTGACGCTTGTTGTTCCAACTGTCCCCCGCCGATCTGTTTCTCGAGTTGCGTGGGCATGTCGTGAAACGTTGGTGTCGACCTCTCATGCCGACACAGGCACAACCCGGCGGCCAAGAGCGCAGCTTTCTGGATGTGCTGTTCTCTCACGCCACCCTGGTGTTCAGGGACCCTGTTGAGGTAGAACACATTATTGCAACAGTTCTCATTGGCTCGGCTCACCCACTTATAGTTTCTTTCGGGGATGGGAATTGCACAGCACGGCAGTGATGGTGGCGGCGGTGGCGGTTCAGTTCCGGGTGGTTCAATTCTGGCAAAGAGGTGCCACAGGACGCCAGCTTTAGCGAGACGCAGAACATGTGCCCACCTCAAGTCCAGTCTTGTTCTTTTTTTTTGGTATTTTGATCATTTCTTCATTTTGGTGCCAGATAAAATGCTTGCAGCATCATTATACAGTCTAGCCCGGTTATAACGAAGTCGGCGGGAATCGGAAATCACTTCGCTATATCCGCTATTTCGTAATATGCAGACTACGAAAAAAAATGCAAACATCGGCATACCGATGCAAACATCGGCAAACATCGGCATACCGGCATACCTGGGAGAAATAGAGAACCGCAATTGGCCAAGACGGCCGCTCTCTGCGACGTCATCGAAAAAAAAAAATCGTCTCTGTTCTTTGCGTTTTTCCCCTGCGCGGCGTGCTCTACCGCTCTACGCCGTGACGCCGTTCAAGGACGGCGCAACACGAGACCGGCGCCCCATGCGATGCAGTGAAGCAACCTTTCGCTCCGCAGGAGAGCAGACGACGCCACGAAAGGACGCCGTCAGCCGAATTTTGCTCTTATTTTCGCGGAAAAAATCGCCTCAAGGACGCAAAAATGTGTTGATTGGCAGATTATTTTCCGGTTGGTATTAAATCTCTTTGTTATATCCGCTGACGCGCTCTTATTTACTTCGTTAAAACCGGACCCAAAATGTATTGAAAATGCAAAAATGGGAATGGGAAATTGAAATCCCTTCGTTATAACCGCTATTTTGCTATAAGTGGCTTCGTTATAAACGGGCTAGACTGTATTAGCTTTTAAACCATCGTGATCAGCGTTAAGCAAACTGTATTGTAGAGATGTGCGCTTCAAGAGAGATTATTTCGAAGTCGCGTTCAGTTATTTTAAACAGTCACCGATCATGGTTGTTGCTGTTGTGGCTGCATTTCCACCGTGTCAAAATTCAAAAATGCCCGCGTGCTTTGTCATTTCTCAGTGCACCTCAAAGAGCGGATCATGAACATGCAGCTTCGCAATTTAAAATCCTGCATGTCAAGCGCTGAACAAGCTTCTTGAATTTGCTGCTGGAGGATTTTCTTGCTGTTTTGGGACTGCAGGTTCGCCCAGCAAACTGCTTTCAACGGTATGTTGCCGTTGTTCGACTTATACCCGTGCCACACGCTCACAAGAAATGGCAGTAAATGCTTAAAGCCCTAAGTTTGTTAATGCCATTATTTTTGGAGTTCGTGCCACACGTCCACATTTAATGCCATTATCGAAAGTGACGATGAACGCTTGCAAGGTAGACAAAAGATTCATCTGAATATAAACATGGCTAATGAGCACGATATATGGGAAATGTTGTTCAAATGTAATGTAAAAACAATTTTCCAGAAAATACAGCTGTTCCTGCTTTACAAGTCGAAAAAGTAGCCATAAACTCGCATGTCAGCACCCAAGTCGAGAGTACCTGTTAATGAGGCTGGTTAAAATGGCACTCTTCGCATCGAAAATGCGTTATAGTTGCCTCATCTGACTGAAATTTAAGGATTAACTATTTCCTACTAGTTAAGAAGTTGTTACTAACAAAGCTGCGTGCTTTTCTGCGTGTGGAATGGGAACGAGAGTACGCATTGCACGGGCGAATGAGTTGTGGTGAACTCAGTAGGTCGCGAATGGCAGTAAGGCTAATGCCATTAAATTTATGCGTGTGGAACCGCACGAATGCCATTAAATCTTACGGCAGTAAGCACTTAATGGCATTAAATCTGTCCGTGTGGCACGGGTATTACACGAGCAGGGCAGAATGGTGGGCCTGTTGGTAAGGCATGTCAAGGGAGAAAACCAGCCAAAAAAGACGGAAACACAAGAAGAGAACGACACAGGACAACGGGGTATTACACGCGACTTGCACTCAGGCATAGCTGGCAGGCACAGCTACCAACCGTATTAGAGAAATGTCGCCTTTTACAGCTTTCCCCCATTTATGAGCATCGCGCGAGATTCAAGCTCGCATATTGTTTACGCAAAAGTTAAAGAAAAACTGCTAATGGCATGATGAGTGCAGTCAGGTACTTCGAGAATGCCTTGCACCAAAATGGAGAGGTGACAAAACCTTTTGCCTGCAGGGTGTAACAATAACAACATAAGGCTTGTGACATTATCATGGCTCACTTTATGGTGCTTGTTAAGTGGTTGTCACTTACCCGAGCGGAGTAATTTGTACGGAGGTGGGAGGTGAAATTTGATGGCACATTTTCGGGTTCACAGGTCACCTTGGGGGAACAATTAGCTTGAATGATAGTCTTAGGGTTTAGGCCAGGTTGTACCAGGTTGTACATGTTAGCTACTTTTTTTTTATGTGGGATCACGTAATAAGTTAACGACCTGCACAACAGTCGGTGAGACGTGCCACACCCGTGCAGATGGCTGTGACACTGCAGCTTGCATCCTGTGGCCTCCTTTCCCACTATTCGCATGGCCGCCGGGTTTTGCCTGCTCTGGTACTCACACTGTGGTGAACCGTCTGCGTAGTCGGTGGATGTGTGTCTGGGTCACAGTCACTTTTAGGGAGTGACTTGACCGTGTCACAGATGACTTGAGGCCACTTGCATTGTGGAGGCACCTGGTGGTTGCTAGGGCAACTGCCCCTTTGCTTTTCATCTTTTGTGGGGCAAATATTTACCCCCAGTGGTTTAACCAGCGGTTTATTAAGCACATGCAGACATTTTGAAGCACGTGCAGCGGCCTGTTTTGCAATTCTTTTTGCGGCAAAGAACGGTGCGAGAAGCTTGCATTTCCTGCCACTAGGTGTCTCTGTAGTCGGATACAACTCAAGAACGCAGCAGCTTTTCCCCTCAAAGGAGGACCCCCTTTCCAGCCAATGGCGTTGGCCGGTTCTGATGACTCTGCTAGTGTGACAATGCAGGGAGTGGCTCCACTATGGAGGGAGGGGTCTATCCCCTTTCATCTACCACTCCTTGGTCAAATGTTTAGGGGAATCCCCCAAGGTGGAGTAGATTTGTAATAAGGGAGTAATTACTCATTGGCATCCACCCGAGCGCAGCCATACGGCTACAAAGGAAAGCTATACAGCTTTCTCAGAAACTTCGTAGTTAAAGAAAAATTCGTCCTGGTCCGGGGTTCGAACCCGGGACCACCGCTACACCGGAGCAGTCGCTCTACCAATTGAGCTAACCGGGACGGCAAGCTTATGGTAGGGCGAGATCGAATTGATGAATAACTCGAAGTGGGAACAGTGTTGGTCAGATGTTTAGGGGAATCCCCCAAGGTGGAGTCCCTACCATAAGCTTGCCGTCCTGGTTAGCTCAATTGGTAGAGCGACTGCTCCGGTGTAGTGGTGGTCCTGGGCTCGAACCCCGTACCAGGACGAATTTTTCTTTAACTGCGAAGTTTCTGAGAAAGCTGTATAGCTTTCCTTTGTAGCCGTATGGCTGCGCTCGGGTGGATGCCAATGAGTAATTACTCCCTTATTACCACTCCTTGCTTTGTCACACTAGCAAGGTCATGAGAATCGGTCGACGCCATTGCATGGAAAGGGGTCCTTTGACCAGGGAAAGCCACATCGTTCTTGAGTTGGATTCGACTATAGTGCATTTGTCCCCGTCAGATGTTATCTGCTTGTCTGTTTGTGCTTGTTCTCTTGAGAGTGTGCCTTTCTGTGAATATTCTTGCTCTGTGGTTGGCATGTATAGTGGGTCTTATTCTTTTGTGTGGGCTTCATCATGTCCGTTGTGAAATGTGATGTGTGGCACTCTTTGTTGGTTGCATTGCTTGCAGTCTTTTCTTTTTTTTTTTATTCTAGTGCATTGTCTGTGTAAATGGTTTGTGTATGCGCATTTTAAGCTTGCATGTGTGGAGGGTTGCCTTTGCGAAAGCTAGCCTTTGGACAGCTTTGCCCTTTTCCGCCTTTGCCAAGCGCTTGGGGTCACTGGAGAGGAATTCAAGCAATATGGCTGCCAGTCCCGAAAATTTGCTGGCTTTTCAACGATAGGCTACAGAAGCTGTGCACATACGTACAAAGGTGCTACAGCATTGTATGTGGCCGCTGTACTGTCACGGAAGAAGGCCACAGAACTATTACTGGCTGCAAAGATGGATTGCTGCGCAATCTCCTGGCGACTAAGTCCTAGCCAGACTCCTTCACATGTGTTATCTGGGCACATCTGTTATTGCTCATATGTACTGGAGACATCTGTCTAATACCCGTGCCACACGGGCAGATTTAATGCCATTAAGTGCTTACTGCCTTAAGTTTTAATGGCATTCGTGCGGTGCCACACGCGTAAATTTAATGGCATTAGCCTTACTGCCATTCGCGACCTACTGAGTTCGCCACAACTCATTCGCCCGTGCAATGTGTACTCTCGTTCCCATTCCACACGCAGAAAAGCACGCAGCTTTGTTAGTAACAACTTTCTAACCAGTAGGAAATGGTTAATTCTTAACTTTCTGTCAGATGAGGCACCCATACCGCATTTTCGATGTGTAGAGCGCCATTTTAACCAGCCTTATTGACAGATACCCTCGACTTATGTGCTGACATGCGAGTTTATGGCTACTTTTTCGACTTGTAAAGCAGGAACAGCCGTAGTTTCTAAAAAATCGTTTTTGCATTACATTTGAACAACATTTCCCATATATTGTTCTCATTTGGAATGTTTATATTCAGTTGAAACTTCTGACTACCTTGCAAGCGTTATCGTCATCGTCACTTTCGATAATGGCATTAAATGTGTACGTGTAGCACCAAGTCCGAAAATAATGGCATTAACAAACTTAAGGCCTTAAGCATTTACTGCCATTTTTTGTGCGCGTGTGGCACGGGTATAAAATTGTGCACCCTTAACTCCTGCTCTGACTGCGTGGCAGTTATTTTTCTCTTCCCTCACCCTGGCCACTGACGGCATATTGTATTTCTTTCCACTGACTCGGGCTATTAAAACACGCTTGGTACAAAGGAAGCAAGACGAAGCTAGTGTTCTCGAAGGCATCTAATGCCTGGCTGCCCTGTCCGACCTTGCTTGACTGGAGCATGTGTGGGTTTACATTGAGCGGTGCTGCTGTTTGTGAAGCTGCATGTGGACTGCAGTGTTTGGCTGCTGTAGCTAAGCTGCCCGAGTCTGTGTAGTCTTGTATGGTTTGTGCATGTTGCATGTAGTGTGTGCTGCAATTCTGCTGCCTCACTGGTACTGTGTTGAGTATTCGTTTTTGGAATGGTAAATGACCGTCCTGCGAATTGTTTCCTACTAGCCATTTCCTTGGGTTTATAGCTATTCTTTTATCATTATTCAGGGGAGCTCGAGTTACATTTCCAAAATCAGTTCTGTTTGTTGACCTTGGCACCATAGCAACATTAATGATGAGAAAGACTTAAAACGTTATAAATGTGTTATATGCGCCATGCTAGTTAGTCACAGTACTGCCAAAGTTTATTTGTTTGGGGGGGCTTGCAGTTAGATGTGTTCAGTCTTCAGACTGTAGTTACTGGCTACACGAGCTGCAACTCTTACCACGCGGGCGGCTCTGCGTCTATCAAGGGAAGCGCTCAGCAGCAGCATTTAGAAATCGCCACTTAGCACAGTGTGCGGATGCGTCAAAGTACCGTTTGTTCCGTATTTATCTGTCCGAGTTGTACCCACTTCTGCGCAAACTACTGGCCTATTTGGGCTCGACCAGTGACCACTAGGTAGCTTATGGTAGTCTGTGTTTTGCACTAAATAATATAATATCGGAACTTGCTTGCATTGTCCAGAATCAATAAACACCGCATTCAGCTACAGAAAAATTTTCGTCACGGCGAGTGCAAGAGCCGATTTGACAGGCAGCGCCATCTGGCAAGCTGCGAGGCTACTCTGAGTTGGGATGGGCCTCAGTTCCCCAGATGGCACAGCCTGTCAACTCGGCTGCTCCGCTCACCGCGACGAAAACTCTGCTGCATCTGACTGTAGGTGTCCGGCTATTCCGGACTTGGTTGCAGAGCTCTTAGGCCGGGCCACACATCCATTCACTTCGTCAGGAAGTCCCATTCTTTACTGTTGTCAGGAGTTTGGATCGTACGATGGGGAAAGAAATGTTCCATTTTCAAGTCCAATTTTCTCAGCCATAATTGAATCTGCAAATGCCAAACAAACACTGACACAGTTACAGGCAGCCGAACAATTGATTTTTACTACGAGCGAAAATTGGGGGGGGGGGGGGGGGGGGGCGGGGGGGTTGTTTTCAATGACCCATTAACGCCGCTGCATAAACGTGTCTGCTCCTGTACCTTTGAGGTCGCAGAATTTGCAGAGTTCATGCATGAGTGTTGTGGACATTGGGGTCATCAGGGTGACGGCCTGTGTTCCTGATGTGAATCTGAATCCGTACAAGTATGACGAGGTGCCGCACGTCGCCGTCACGCCCCATAGGTCCTGTGGACACTGTCCATCTACCTGGAGGCCGTGGCCATCCTACCGCAGCTGTTCCTCGTCTCCAAGACTGGCGAGGCTGAGACGATCACGTCGCACTACCTGTTCTGCCTGGGCTCGTACCGGGCACTGTACCTGCTCAACTGGGTGTACCGCTACTACACGGAGAACTTCTACGACCTCATCGCCATCGTGGCCGGCCTGGTGCAGACCATCCTCTACTGCGACTTCTTCTATCTCTACGTCACGAGAGGTGGGACTCTCTCTTACGGATCTGTCTCCTAACAGCATGTTCCTCGCTGTCCATCGTGCGCATCTTTTAGCAATGTGTGCATACCTGCTCACCTTCCGTTTCAAAGTGCGAAAGCGGCGATCGTAAGCAGAGGTAACTTAGCATAGGTCTGAGCATTGTGTAGGAAAAGATCGACATATCAGCCTGGTTCGGATCTGCTGCTGGCAGCGATGACAGTGTTGACAAAGGGCATACCCGGTAGTGGAAAACTGTGGCGTACTTGTGCATTCTTTTGCCGGTGACGATGAAACGCAGTAGCAGGTATAGGCTCTTTGAAGGACCTTTACAGTGAGGGTCAATTGGTGCAGTAAAGGTTACTGCACTATGGCTTGCCGGAAATGCAAGCAGCTTAGTGAGAAGAACAGTTTTTAAATGGCAAAAAGCAGGGTAACGAAGCTGGAACTGGGCTGTGCTGCTGAAGGCGGGGCCCCTGTTTGGTGGAGGTGTAAGGTCAGAAACGTTATTGGTGAAACTCATGCATTGGCATTGAAGGCCTAAGCCAGCGAAATGATGATCCCATCCTTGAATTGTCTGCGATTACCAGAAACAAGCCAAGATGTTGTGTATCATGTCTTCATCGGGCCAGTAGATGATGCGGGAAACGGATAACAGATGTGCGACCAGCAGCGAGGTAGAAACAGTAGTGTCTTCTTTTGGGACACAACACTACACTCATGACGGTGACAGTATGGACCTGTAGTACCATCTAAAAACACTGGTTGTTTCATGAACGGGGGACGCATAATCGGGGTTCCATTGTGCTTGCAATCTCGATGCACTGATATCTCAGTCCGCCTTTTTCATGAGATGTGGTGCCCATTGGGCACTGCTTGAAAATTCGTCTCCTACCCAGAAAACTGTTCGAAAACACATGTGGGAGACACAGGCATGATTCGGTTCCATAAGGCACTAACTGTACCTGCGAGGTGGGAAATGGTCAAATGTTTAGGGGAATCCCCCAAGGTGGAGTAGATTTGTAATAAGGGAGTAATTACTCATTTGCATCCACCCGAGCGCAGCCATACGGCTACAAAGGAAAGCTATACAGCTTTCTCAGAAACTTCGTAGTTAAAGAAAAATTCGTCCTGGTCCGGGGTTCGAACCCAGGACCACCGCTACACCGGAGCAGTCGCTCTACCAATTGAGCTAACCAGGACGGCAAGCTTATGGTAGGGCGAGAGCGAATTGATCAATAACTCGAAGTGGGAACTGTGTTGGTCGAATGTTTACGGGAATCCCCCAAGGTGGAGAAGGTTTCTGAGAAAGCTGTATAGCTTTCCTTTGTAGCCGTATGGCTGCGCTCGGGTGGATGCAAATGAGTAATTACTCCCTTATTACGAGGTGGGAAATCTGTCCTTGACAGCTGGTGTCACGCATCTCTTTTCCCCGTTGCTCACATGAACTGCGCATGTGCAGTAAAGGCTGGGAGTTAGTTTTGAACCAGTGGATCTCAAGGAAGAGAGACGCGAGTATGTACACAGCACCCATATAAAAAAGGCTGGTTTAGCTACACTTGGTATTCATGTCTAGGTTTCCTTTAACCACGCCACCTTATTTGACTGTGCTCTTCTCATTTGCAGTCATCAAGGGAAAGGCCCTGAAACTGCCCGCCTAAGCCGACCCAGGCTCCCAGCTGTCCCAAGTGCCGCCGCAGACCGCCCTTCTCCCCGAGGAGATTGCGCAGAACACCCTGCAGGCGTCGCTATTGCGGCTACTTCTGCAGTTCTGCCCCTCCTCAGCATCTGGTCTCGGCAGTTCTTTGGAGCCAAGCAACATTCTTTTTGTTGATACCCGTTCTCTTTTCTTTATTCCTCTCTCTATCTTTTTCCGAAGTTGTCATAACCCACCCATCGAGTTTATTTTTGTTTAGTTTTTTTTTTCCCCCTTGTCTCATTAGGACTAAAATTCACACTAGCTTTGTGCTTCCGAGCCAAACCTTGTTTCCCTGTTTGTACTTTCTTCCTTACATATTGTTCACTCCCGACGAGGTTTGCAGAGGGCTGCCTGGGGAGTCAACATAGTGGCGCCATCTATGGTGAAACGGTGGAACAACTGGTAGGAAGTCGGCTGCACCGCAAATACTTGTTCGGGTGTGCACAATGTGCCCAGTTTGGGCATGGATTGGCCATATGATGTGCTTGCCCTGATAGTGCGGGATCACGGAGCCCATGTACCGTGGTTCCCCGCTTCAAACGGTTGCTACTAGTCTGTCATCAAAAACGCCTGTGACTTACAGCTTGGCAACTAATAAACTTGAGAAGGTGACGGAGCGCACGTTGGCTTCTCTGCCGCTGTCTGCAAACCCCGTCGCTGTGCGCAGATTGCCGAAACATGTTCAGCCGCTTTGTTGCGTAGGCTTGTGAATGCTTATGTCATCAATGATTTCTTGCTTTGGGAGCAGCGCGTGAATTCTGTTCATGCCTGTTCTTTTTTTTTTCTTCTTCACTGAGTGAATGGAACTACGGTGGTCATAGTGTGGGGGTCTTTTGGGGTGGCTGGTTGACAACTCGTGTACAGTCTCAGTGGAAGTGTTCCTCTTTCCCGCGCGCATTCAATGACGGTTATCATTATTATTATTGATTTTTTTTGCGTGTGTGTGTACGTGTATGCAGAGGTATGGCAGGAGGCAGATTCCAAAGTTTCACCTCCCATCGGTGAAAACGTGTATTCTAGGAGGAACGTCTACATTCTATACATCTAGGAAGATGGAAAATCGGAAAACCTAGTTCATGCAATGTCATTACTCTGAAAAAAAAAGACAGGTACTGCAACAGCATAACTATAATGTAAAGAGTCTCTTACAGCCGGCTTTTTCACGCCAGGGATTTCGGATTCTTGCACTTCAAAACTTGGGAAGGCACATTGTTTATTTTTTTTTTCTTCTGAACAGGCAGCCAATAGTGTGCCGGGGCAACTTTCTCTGTTCATGTCTTGAAATAATGCAGATTAAATATGGAAAGGTCCGGCATTTATTGCGAGGAACACTCATGCAAAGGCAGATTGTCACTGAAGGCAAGATAATTGCATTGATGGATCGTGGCATGTACAGTAGTCCAATGTAGCAAGTACAGAACGCCTGCCTGAGGTTTAGTGCAGTCTACGTTTTTTTTTTTCTAAGCTGATGTGTGTCCCGTTTATTGGTGGCTTGTAACGGTGGTTGCCTGTATCGTGGAGCAAGTTTGTGAGTTGCCGTCGTGTCCAAAAAAAAATATGGTGGGGTGTTTGAAAATAAAAATGAGGGGTGCTGGGAAGAGTCTTTTTGCTGGCACCAGAGGTCGCCAGCAGCACCTGTCGACGGCATCACCAAAGTTGCTGACCCTGCTCCTGTCGCGGCTGTCCCCGGCATGGTTTCGAGGCATGGATCATGGTGCAAATAAAACTGTTTACCGATTTTGGACGCTGGCTTCACAGTTTCATGCATTTGCTACCGGGGTAAATTGGCCCAATGTTGGAATGTTGGAAATGTTGGAAAGGAGCAGGGTAAAACCAGCCATTTCCAATGATGGGCCAATTAAAGGGACTATGCAGTAAATTAAGTGCGATTGCGTAAAGCAGACGAGAGATAGGCATTCGATCACTCGTCACCCCATCGCAAGAATTTTTGAGCTAGCATCAATAACAACGAAGTTATGGGCGATTAAAACACACGCTCCTCCTCTCCCCCCTCAACTCGTACGCGCAGAGCACCAAGAAAAAATAAAACAGCTCTGGGACTGGGCCCCGCCTATGAATAAGTCATTCGCTGACGTTCGGTTTGCGACTTCCGGTTGTCGCACTCAGCAGCAGCGTCTCTCCGGTCTCTCTCCGCCTTCCTGGATCGCGGCGCACGTCAGATATCTTTGCTTGTCAGTGCGACAAAGGCACTGCGAGTGGTTTCCGAACTGTCGACAGAAAGAGGCGGCAGAGGTATATCGAAAACATGCGTGAAGGCAATGCCCTGGCTCGCGCTTGCCCGAGGGGGTCGCGCGGCGGCTCGAGCAGACGATTTTTGCTGCTACCGGAAGTGTGCCCATGATGTGGCTGCCGTGGCTCCAGCGAATGACAGCGTGCGGTGGCCTGCCGACGTCACGGGACTAGTGACGTCTATTTTCCCGATTTTGGTTTCGAAGTCGGTCACGACGAAGACACCAATCGGCCCGCGAAGTTTAAAAAACGCGGTTTTTAACAATTCATAATAAATTGCCAGCTCAGTTCCGAAGACTCATACTTGGTGTGAATGCTTCTTAGCATCATTTCTAAGCATTGAAAACATTTACAAGTGACTTTTACTTCATTGCATAGTCCCTTTAACTGTGCTGCTTGGGTAGGTTATAGACTTTTGCATTGGGCAAGAGAGATATTGAAACTCCTCCTCATCTCAACTGTCTGATTCCGTTGCTGCTTCCACAGTGGTAGCCGGTTGCACATGACAGTCCAGTGAACAATGTGGCAATGCCAAGGGAGCCCTTATTGCAAAAGTTCATAGCTGTTCAGGCAGGCAGGCTTTCGTAAAGGATACTCGACAATAGACCACATTCACACTATCAATCAGGTGATAGAGAAATGCGCAGAATATAGCCAACCCCTATATATAGCCTTCATTGATTACGAGAAAGCATTTGACTCAGTGGAAACTTTAGCTGTCATGCAGGCATTGCGGAATCAGGATGTAGAAGAGTGTTATGTGAAAATATTGGAAGATATTTATAACGATTGCACAGCTACTATAGTTCTCCATAAAGTCAGCAATAAAATTCCAATACGGAAAGGTGTCAGGCAGGGAGACACAATCTCGCCAATGCTCTTCACTGCCTGCTTACAGGAGGTATTCCGGGGACTGGAATGGGAACAGTTGGGAATAAGAGTTAATGGAGAATACCTGAGTAATTTGCGATTCGCTGATGACATTGCCTTGCTAAGCCACTCTGGACAAGAACTGCAAAGCATGATCAATCAATTAGACAGGCAGAGCAGAACGGTCGGGCTAAGAATTAACATGCAGAAAACCAAAGTAATGTTCAACAGCCTAGCAAGGGAACAGCAGTTCGCAATTGGTAGTGAGGTGCTGGAAGTAGTAAGAGGATATGTCTACTTAGGGCAGGTAGTGACCGCAGATCCGGATCATGAAAGGGAAATAACTAGAAGAATAAGAATGGGGTGGAGCGCATATGGCAGGTTCTCTCAGATCATGAATGGTAGCTTACCAATATCCCTGAAGAGAAAAGTATACAACAGATGTATCCTACCGGTACTCACCTATGGGGCAGAAACGTGGAGGCTAACAAAGAGGGTTCAGCTTAAGTTAAGAACAACGCAGCGAGCTATGGAAAGGAAAATGATAGGTGTAACATTAAGAGATCGGAAGAGGGCGGAGTGGGTGAGGGAACAAACGCGGGTTAATGACATCTTAGTTGAAATCGAGAGGAAGAAATGGGCTTGGGCAGGGCATGTAATGTGAAGGCAAGATAACCGCTGGTCCTTAAGGGTAACGGAGTGGATTCCAAGAGAAAGCAAACGTAGCAGGGGACGGCAGAAAGTTAGGTGGGCGGATGAGATTAAGAAGTTCGCGGGGATACAGTGGCGGCAACTAACAAAGGACAGGGTTAATTGGAGAGACATGGGAGAGGCCTTTGCCCTGCAGTGGGTGTAGTCAGGCTGATGATGATGATAGCTGTTCAATCATATGTCGGATATGAGTGTAAATACTTTGGCGTACTCTTGAGCTTTCCCTGTGATGGCAATAACGAGGTCAGAATTCTTCGTTCTGGCAGGAGTTCAGAAAGTCTGTTCAGAACCAACAGTAGTGGCATCCTGTGTTCAAACTTTGCATCTCAATATAGCCTCACAGAATGGATATACTAGACACTATGAACAGGACAGTGCCATACGGAGGGTGGTTATTGCTGTTACACTCCAGGCGTCTTACTTTTCTTTTTCTTTCGTAACCGTTTAATATTTCTTGCTCTGTTTCACCCCGCTTTTTTCATAGTTCCTTAAAATATTCTGAACGAAAGGTTGACAGTGGTGCTGCAACTGGTGGCACCGCTGTGTATTTCCCGACTGTCG
This sequence comes from Amblyomma mixtum, assembly GCF_055824585.1. Taxonomy (NCBI): domain Eukaryota; kingdom Metazoa; phylum Arthropoda; class Arachnida; order Ixodida; family Ixodidae; genus Amblyomma; species Amblyomma mixtum. Next base: position 142,287,075 of record NC_143015.1, on the reverse strand, counting down.
ACTGTAAAGCGCGGAAAGTGAGCCGTGCCACCTAGTGGAAAATAGAATATTTGTGAGAACGGCTAAGAGCACAATTAACAGTGGTCGGTAGAGTGCAGTGGGTAAGCTCTGCTTTTAAAACGATAGCGTTGAGGCTGCCGTTCTGCAGAAAATCTGACATTGTGAGCAAAAAATCCCCGGAGAAGCAACCTAGGTCACGTGACCTTGTGGCGTGTAGCCTGCCTGCCGGATAATAATGATGGTTTAGGTTTGGTTTATGGGGTTTAACGTCCCAAAGCGACTAAGGCTATGAGAGACGCCGTAGTGGAGGGCTCCGGAAATTTCGACCACCTGGGGTTCTTTAACGAGCACCGACATCGCACAGTACACGGGCTTTGAGAATTTCTCCTCCAAAGAAATCTAGCCGCCGTGGCCGGGATCGAACCCGCGTCTTTCGGGTCAGCAGCCGAGCACCATAACCGCTGAGCCACCGCGGCGGCAGATAATAATGAAATTGACCACTGTGGCAGGTGGCAGTTAATGATTGGTCACAAGAGGTTGCTCGGTAAGAGCAACCTATAGTTCACGGAAGCCCCACCAGTGGCAGCACCTGCCATCGCAGGGCAGTGGTGCATCGCTTAACGGCTGCATTACTGCGCCAGGAGTGGTATGAGAATCCCCACGGATCTGTGAATTTTAATTAGAGAATTACCAATCATGCATATATGGGCATTAAGCCATTATTGCCATCGCATCATAACCTTAAGGGGGCGCTAAGTGTCTCCTCCAATTTTTTACGTAAAACAGCAGTTCAAATCCTTTACTTGAAAACTTTCTTTTTTTTTTACTGCGCAAACTATTCGTCATTCTCCCTCAGGGGTGTTTTGCTTTCAGGTCACAATCCGAGATTCTTTGGAGCAAATAATGTTTAAAATACTTCCAGACAAGCCAAGAGACCAAACCGGAAGTTAGTGCCTTGACAGAATGGAAATGTGCAGTACTGTCGCCCGCAAAAAAAACGGCTGCTGGGCTCTGATCGATACCTTCAGTCCGATTTTACTGGAAATGTTTTTAAACACGTTACTGCTTTAAAATATTTCAATAAAACCTACGCATTTAAGCTGTGTGTAGATTTAATGTGTTTCCACCATGCATTCTTTATACAAAAAAAAAGTGAGGGGGTTAGGAGAGATGATTCCGTGGAAACTTCTTAGCCTGTTGTGGTGGAGATGGTGCATCTAGATGGGCTCATGACCGTACCGTTGTACTTTCTCAGTTGTTCAGACTCGTTTTATAAACCTTGCAGTCACCGTGAAGTCTTTGAGGAACAACTTTTTTTTTTTGCTTGTAAACGCAAGGACTGAATGTTTATACTGAAGTCTTAAACTTTCAGGGACACCTCGGACAATGCTGTCCAATTTTTATTCCTACTTAAATTTGATCCAGTGCCTCTTTATGGCTACGTTGATGTTTGTCCGGTAGCAAAGACGCATTTATTGCACACAAAATTGTTTTTGAAAACGTTCCCATCACTACTCAAACTGGTGACATATACACTAAAAAAGGAGTCCCCAATCTCTGTTTACAATTAACTTGTGCGTAACCCAACCCTTGATCCGCGAACAAGAAAAAATGTGTCGACGCACGGAGTTTACTTGCAAAGTCGACCAGTAGCGGCAACACCTGTATTTTCTGTCTTTTTATGGCTTATGAAAGCCCCGTTTTCAGTTAACGTCTCTGTCATCAGAATGCCATAATCTATCGATACAGGCAAACTTCAGTTTGTCCTCAACAACCCGTGCAACTCTGCCAGTTCTGCCACAGGCAGGTAAGTAGCATGAAGAAGCCTACTGTGAGACATTTGCACACATTAGTCTGAAATGGGTCTGAAGCCTGTCGCCTTCTAACTTCTACTCTACTCTGAACAAGTTGCAAGACAGTGAAGTGAAATGTGCAAGTCGGCATGAAATAATCGCATTGCACAAAACGTACTCATAACAGTTCATTGCAGTTTTAAACACATTGTCCTGTATTTTCATTTCTGGTATAAGAGAATAGTTTTCAACAGTTATGCAAATAATGTCGGCATTCAATTAGACTAACTGTTGAAAACTGCTCTCTAATAAAAACGCTGAACACCACAACAACTCTATGCCCCGCTAACCTTGCCCATATTGCAATGAAGTAGTAGTGTGTTTTTAAGTCAAGCCTGGATCTTATATGTGACTTGGCCTTCAACTTGCAGCACGAACGTTTTAAAAGCACTACCTGGCACCGGCGATGACACTTGCTCTCCAATCGTTCAATGATGCACCAAAAACCTAAACTAAAAGCAAGCAGTCATAAAACCTTGAACTGGGATTGTGATATTTTCAATGTTTCTTTTCGTTTATTCTTGTATGAAAAAAAAAACGAAAAAAGAACGTTTTTTTCCCCGTAAATTGCAGTGTTTTTTTTCAGGCCTTCATTCACAGCTTGGCTTCAGCCGGTTTCGGTCCGAGCCACTTCTTTCCCATGATATGGGCCAGGAGCTCGAACCTGTCGCTGCCGAAGAACACCTCCGGTTTGCCCCCAACATGCGCGACTATGGTGGGCGCGCCGAACGCGCCGTAATCCTCAACAGCGCGCCTGGTGTTTTCAGCCAACACCTTCTTGACGCTATCCTCCTTGATCATGGCGAGAGCCTCTTTAAGCGCCCCGTCGTTCATGCCAATCGCGCGACCGACCTCCACGATGCTGTCCTCCTCAGCGATGTCCTTGTTGTCCTGGTAGAACCGCTTCCAGAAGCCCCGCGACGCTTCTTCCAAGTACTGCGGGTGCTTCAGGTCGAGCGCGACGAGGAAGCGCTGCGGCTTAAGGGTCGACTTGGTCGTTACGAACTCGACGAAGAAGTCGGGCACCTTGATCGGCACGCCGTAGTACGAAGACACCCGGCGGATGTCCGTCAGCATGTAAAGACCCTTGTTGCGCACGTAGCCCGGCGGCTTGTTGTTTGTCTGTTTCATGACGCCACCCACGAGGAAAGGCTTCAGCTTCAGATCCAAGTTCCATGGCGTCCTGTAGCGGATTAGAGTCTCGAACGCGAGGTAGGAGTAGGGAGAGATGACATCGTAGAACAATTCGACTGTGATCCGCGAAACTGCCATGCTTAGGCTGGTAGGAGCGGTTGTGGCGCTGCGCACCTTCCACGGCGGGGGATTTGCTTCTTCTTCTTCTTCTTCACCACATAAAAAGAGGGTTGATAAGCTTTGTCTACTTCTTCTGCGCGAAACGGTGGTGTTCGTACCCTCAGCGCAGTATCAGCATTATCGAACGAGGAGGATGAACAGAATAAACAGGAGGAGGAAGAGGAAGAACATTTATTTCCGCCGAATTTGGCGCGGCAGCCACCTCCGGGTCCGCACGCAGGCGTCCGGGGAAGCAGGCTGTCGCACCGCGACCGAAGGACACCCGACCCCGTCTAGGAGAAGAGGTCTTCAGCCTCGGCCGCCAGGCGGACGGCCAAGCGCTGAGTTTTTTCGTCGGAGCTTCTCAGCGTGGTCTCCCATTCATCGCTAGTTTTAATCGCGTTGCGCCCTGGGGCACGAACAACGTTACTAGATTACGTTGGGCACGAACGCATCTCCATATTATGTGATCTATAATGTTGCCAGGTGGCCGCAAAATTTACAAATTTCGGTTTCTGCACCGTCCCTCTTCGCCCTCTGGCACCCGTCCAACTCTTCCACAGGGGCGAGAAGAAATTTCGGTTGGGAGCGGCGCCACAATGGGAGCGGCGCCACAAGGGAGAGAGGGGTTTATCCTCGACCACAGAGGGAAGGGATTATCCCCTTTCATCTACCACTCCCTGCTTTGTCACGCTAGCAAGGTCATGAGAATCGGTCGACGCCATTGGCTGGAAAGGGGTCCTTTGACCGGGAAAAGCCACTTTCGTTCTTGAGTTGGATCCGACTAGAGTGCGTTTGTCCCCGTCACCACCACGTGATGTTATCTGCTTGTCTGTTTGTGCTTGTTCTGTTGAGAGTGTGCCTTTCTGCGAATATTCTTGCTCTGTGGTTAGCATGTATACTGGGTCTTATTCTTTGTCCGTTGTGAAATGTGATGTGTGGCACTTTTTGTTGGTTGTATTGCTTGCGGTATTTATTTTATCCTTGTGCATTGTCTGTGTATATGGTTTGTGTATGCACATTTTAAGCTTGCATGTGTGATCACTGAATTGACCTGTGCAGTCCTAATGAGGGTTGCCTTTGGTTGTCACTGCTCATATGTCCTGGAGACATGTCTAAAATTGTGCACCCTAAACTGCTGCTCTGACTGTGTGGCAGTTATTTTTCTTTTCCCTCACCCTGGCCACTGACGGCATATTCTATTTCTTTCCACTGACCCGGGCTGTTAAAACGCGCTTGGTGCAAAGGAAGCAAAACGGAGGTAGTGTTCTCGAAGGCATCTAATGCCTGGCTGCCCTGTCCGACCTTCCTTGGCTGGAGCACGTCTGGGTTTACATTGAGCGGTGCTGCTGTTTGTGAAGCTGCTGTGGACTGCAGTGTTTGGCTCCTGTAGCTAAGCTGCCTGAGTCTGCGTAGTCTTGTACGGTTTGTGCATGTTGCATGTAGTGTGTGCTGCAATTTGCTGCCTCACTGGTACTGTGTTGAGTATTCGTTTTTGGAATGGTAAATGACCGTCCTGCATATAGTCTCCTACTAGCCATTTCCTTGGGTGTATAGCTATTCTTTTATCATTATTCAGGGACATTTCCGAAATCAGTTGTGTTTGTTGATCTTGACACCATAGCAACATTATTGATGTGAAAGACTTAAAACGTTATAAATGTGTTATATGCGCCATGCTAGTTAGTCACAGTACTGCTGAAGTTTGTTTTCTTTGCTTTGGGGGGGGGGGGTGTTCAGTTAGATGTGTTCAGTCTTCAGACTGTAGTTACTGGCTACACGAGCTGCAACTCTTACCACACGGGCAGCTCTGCGTCTATCAAGGGAAGCGCTCAGCAGTAGCATTTAGAAATCGACACTTACCACAGTGTGCGGATGCGTCACAGTACCGTGAGTTCCGTATTTATCTGTCCGAGTTGTACCCACTTCTGCGCAAACTACTGGCCTATGGGCTTAACCACTGACCACAAGGTAGCTTATGGTAGTCTGTGTTTTGCACTAAATATAATATCGGAACTTACTTGAATTGTCCAGGATCAGTAAACACCACAGTCAGCTACAGAAAAATTTTCGTCACGGCGAGTGCAAGAGCCGATTTGACAGGCAGCGCCATCTGGCAAGCTGCGAGGCGACTCAGAGTTGGGATGGGCCTCAGTTCCCCAGATGGCACAGCCTGTCAACTCGGCTGCTGCGCTCACCGCGACGAAAACTCTGCTGCATCTGACTGTAGGTGTCCGGCTATTCCGGACTTGGTTGCAGAGCTCTTAGGCCGGGCCACACGTCCATTCACTTCGTCAGGGAGTCCCATTCTTTATTGCTGTCAGGAGTTTGAATCGTATGATGGGGAAAGAAATGTTCCATATTCAAATCCAATTTTCTTAGCCATAAATGAATCTTCGAATGCCAAACAAACACTGACACAGTTACAGCCAGCCGAAAAATTGATTATTACTACGAGCGAAAATTGGGGGAGGTGTTTTCAATGACCCATTAACGCCGCTGCACAAATGTGACTGCTCCTGTACCTTTGAGGTCGCAGAATTTGCAGAATTCATGCGCGAGTGTTGTGGGCATCGGGGTGACTGCCTGTGTTCCCCATGTGAATCTGAATCCATACAAGTCTGACAAGGTGCCGCACGTCGCCGTCGCGCCCAACAGGTCCTGTGGATGCTGTCCATCTACCTGGAGGCCGTGGCCATCCTACCGCAACTGTTCCTCGTCTCCAAGACTGGCGAGGCTGAGACAATCACGTCGCACTACCTGTTCTGCCTGGGCTCGTACCGGGCACTGTACCTGCTCAACTGGGTGTACCGCTACTACACGGAGAACTTCTACGACCTCATCGCCATTGTGGCCGGCCTGGTGCAGACCATCCTCTACTGCAACTTCTTCTATCTCTACGTCACGAGAGGTGGGACTCTCTCTTATGGATCTGTCTCCTAACAGTATGTTCCTCACTGTCCATCGTGCACATCTTTTAGCAGCGTGTGTGTACCTGGTCACCTAATGTTACAAGTGCAAAAGTGTGTACTGTACGATGTCTATGCACGTCAAAGAACCCCAGGTGGTTGAAATTTTCGGAGCCCTTCACTACGGCGTCTCTCATAGCCTGAGTCACTTTGGGATGTTAAACCCCATAAACCAAACCAATGTGCGAAAGCGCCGGTCGTAAGCACAGGTAACTTGTGAGCATAGGTGTGAGCATTGTGTAGGAGAAGGTTGACATAAGGGCCTGGTGCAGGCCTGCTGCTTCCAGGGATGACTGTGTTGGCAAAGGACATACCTGGTTGTGGAAAGTTATGCGGTGTACTTGTGCATTCTTTTGCCGGGGATGATGAAATGCAGTAGCATGTATATGCTCTTTGAAGGGCCTTTACAGTGAGGTTCAATCTGTACACAAAAATTAACTGCACTGTGGCTTGGTGGAAATTCAAGCAGTGTTCGGCAGCTCGCACCCTGTGGTCAACAGCAGCAGCTTAGTGAGAGCAGTTTCAAAACAGCAGAAAGCAGGATAACAAAACTGAAACTGGGCTGTGCTGCTGAAGGCGGGGCCGTTTGTTGGAGGTGCGAGGTCACAAACTTTATCGGTGAAACTCGTGTGTTGGCATTGCAGGCCTAAGCCAGCCAAATGAAGAGCCTATCCTTAAAATGTCTGAGATTACCAAAAACAAGCCAAAAAGTTGTGTGTCACGTCTTCATCGGGGTAGTAGCAGCGATGATGCGGGAAACAGATGTGCGACTGGCAGGGAGTTAGAAACAGTATTGTCTTCTTTAGGACACAACACTACACTCATGATGGTGACAGTGCGGCGACTTGTAGCGCCATCTAACGACATGGGTCGTTGCGTGAACGGGGGGCGTAATCGGGGGTTCCACTGTATTTGCAGTCTTGAGGCACTAATATCTCAATCCGCCTTTTTTACGAGATGTGGTGCCCTCTGGGCAGTACGTCTACTACCCAGAAAACTGTTCGAAAACAAACACACATGGGCGACACAGGCATGACCTGGTTCCACGAGGCGCCAACTGTGCGTGCAAGGTGGCATATGTGTACTTGACAGCTGGTGTCGCGCATCTCTTTTGCCCGTTGCTCACATGAACTGAGCATGTGCAGTAAAGGCTGGGAGTTAGTTTTGAACCAGTCGATCTCGAGGAGGAGAGACGCGCATATGTGCAGAGCATCCATGTAAAAAAAGGCGGATTTAGCTACACTTGGTATTCCCGTTTAGGTCCCTTTAACCACAGCGCCCTATTTGACTGTGCTCTTCTCATTTGCAGTCATCAAGGGAAAAGCCCTGAAACTGCCCGCCTAAGCTGACCCAGGCTCCCAGCTGTCCCAAGTGCCGCCGCAGACCGCCCTTCTCCCCGAGGAGATTGCGCAGAACACCCTGCAGGCGTCGCTGTTGTGGCTACTTCTGCAGTTCTGCCGCTGCTCAGCATCTGGTCTCGGCAGTTCTTTGGAGCCAAGCAACATTCTTTTTGTTGATACCCATTCTCTTTTCTTTATTCCTCTCTCTATCTTTTTCCGAAGTTGTCATAACCCACCCATTGAGTTTATTTTTGTTTTAGTTTTTTTTTTCCCCTTGTCTCATTAGGACTAAAATTCACACTAGCTTTGTGCTTCCGAGCCAAACCTTGTTTCCCTGTCTGTACTTTCTTCCTTACATATCGTTCACTCCCGACGAGGTTTAGAGAGGGCTGCCTGGGGAGTCAACATTGTGGCGCCATCTATGGTGAAACAGTGGAACAACTGGTAGGAAGTTGGCTGCACCGCAAATACTTGTTTGGGTGTGCACAATGTGCCCAGTTTGGGCATGGATTGTCCATATGATGTGCTTGCCCTGATAGTGCGAGATCACGGTGCCCATGTACCGTGGTTCCCCACTTCAAACGGTTGCTACTAGTCTGTCATCAAAAACGCCCGTGACTTACAGCTTGGCGACAAACTTGCAGAGGTGGTGGCCCACACACTGGCTTCTCTGTCACTTGCAAACCCCGTCCGTGTGCACGGATTGCCAAAACATGTTCAGCCGCTTTGTTGCATAGGCTTGTGTCATCGACGATTTCTTGCTTTGGGAGCAGCGCGTGAATTCTCTTCATGCCTGTTCTTTTTTTTTTTTTTCTTCACTGAGTGAATGGAACTACGGTGGTCATAGTGTGGGGATCTTTTGGGGTGGCCGGTTGACAACTCGTGTACAGTCTCAGTGGAAGTGTTCCTCTTTCCCACGCGCATTTGAAGACTGTTATCATTATTATTATTGATTTTTTTTTATGTGTGTGTGTACATGTATGCAGAGGTATGGCAGGAGGCAGATTCCAAAGATTCACCTCCCAGCGGGGAAAATGTGTATTCTAGGTGGAACGTCTACATTCTATAAATCTAGGAAGATGGGAAATCGGAAAACCTAGTTCTTGCAATGTCTCTATTCTGAAAAAATGCCAGGTACTGCAACAGCATAACTGTAATATACTGCATCTCTTGCAGCCGGCTTTTTCATGCGAGGGATTTCGGATTCTTGCACTTCAAAACTTGGGAAGGCACACTTTTTTTTTTCTGAACAGGCAGCCATTAATGCGCCGGGGCAACTTTCTCTGTTCATGTCTTGAAATAATGCAAATTAAATATGGAAAGGTCCGGCATTTATTGCGAGGAACACTCGTGCAAAGGCAGATTGTCACTGAAGGCAAGATAATTGCATTGATGGATCGTGGCATGTACAGTAGTCCCATGTAGCAAGCATGGAACGCCTGCCTGAGATTTAGTGCAGTCTATGTTTTTTTTTTTCTAAGCTGATGTGTGTCCCGTTTATTGGTGGCTTGTAATGGTGGTTGCCCGTGTCGTGGAGGAAGTTTGTGAGTTGCTGTCGCATGCAAAAAAAAAACACGGTGGGGTGTTTGAAAATAAAAACGAGGGGTGCTGGGAAGAGTCTTCTTGCTGGCACCAGAGGTCACCAGCAGCACCTGTCGACAGCATCACCAAAGTTGCTGACCCTGCTCCTGTCGCGGCTGTCCCCGGCATGGTTTCGAGGCATGGATCATGGTGCAAATAAAACTCTGTTTATCGATTTTGTACGCTGGCTTCACAGTTTCATGCATTTGCTACCGGGGTAAATTGGCCCAGAATTGGAAATGTATTGGCAAAGGCTAGGCCTACAAAGAACCCAGAGTGAAACGATCCTTTTGCAATATTGGGCCAATTAACTGTGCTGCTTGGGTAGGTTATAGTCCTTTGCATTGGGCAAGAGAGATATTGAAACTCCTCATCCCTCAACTGTCTGATTCCGCTGCTGCTTCCACAGTGGTAGCCGGCTGCACATGACAACAGTCCAGTGAACAATATGGCAATGCCAAGGCTCCATGACAACAGTCCAGTGAACAATATGGCAATGCCAAGGCTCCATGACAACAGTCCAGTGAACAATATGGCAATGCCAAGGCTCCATGACAACAGTCCAGTGAACAATATGGCAATGCCAAGGCTCCATGACAACAGTCCAGTGAACAATATGGCAATGCCAAGGCTCCATGACAACAGTCCAGTGAACAATATGGCAATGCCAAGGCTCCATGAAAACAGTCTAGTGAACAATATGGCAATGCCAAGGCTCCATGACAACAGTCCAGTGAACAATATGGCAATGCCAAGGCTCCATGACAACAGTCCAGTGAACAATATGGCAATGCCAAGGCTCCATGACAACAGTCCAGTGAACAATATGGCAATGCCAAGGCTCCATGACAACAGTCCAGTGAACAATATGGCAATGCCAAGGCTCCATGACAACAGTCCAGTGAACAATATGGCAATGCCAAGGCTCCATGACAACAGTCCAGTGAACAATATGGCAATGCCAAGGCTCCATGACAACAGTCCAGTGAACAATATGGCAATGCCAAGGCTCCATGACAACAGTCCAGTGAACAATATGGCAATGCCAAGGCTCCATGACAACAGTCCAGTGAACAATATGTGCAATGCCAAGGCTCCATGACAACAGTCCAGTGAACACTATGGCAATGCCAAGGCTCCTGTTGTGCAGAAAATCTGACATTGTGAACAAAATATCCCTGGAGAAGCAACATAGGTGGGCCACCTATGTCACGTGACCTTGTGGCGTGTAGCCTGCCTGCCGGATAATGATGAAATTGACCACTGTGGCAGGTAGCAGTTAATGATTGGTCACAAGAGGTTGCTCGGGAAGAGCAACCTATAGTTCGTGGAAGCACCACCAGTGGCAGCACCTGCCATCGCAGGGCTGTGGTGCATCGCTTATCCGCTGCACCACTGCACGAGTAGTAGTATGAGGACTCTGCCAGGGGTCTACAAGTGGGATGTCGAGCATGACCAATTCCGTATATATGAGCTCTAACCCATTAATGATATCGCAACATTCCCTTAAGGTGCACTGAAGAGGAATCTGAACTAGTCTTTTTGCCGCGGGAACTCAGTCTACGCGTTCTGAGCATTCTTAGAAACTGCGACTTATTGCCCTGTGTGCCCAATTTCCCTAATTAAATGGAATTAACGCCCGGCTCCCGACTTTTTTTTTGTATTCTCCCTCGTACGGTGGGCGGAGTCAACCAACGCGGGGAGTGCCTTTCAGCCAGCTCCGTGGAGGCTTTGCTTTCGCTTCATTTTGTTTTTTAGGTTTCCGCAAATAAATAGTTTCATTTGCAGATAATATAACCGCAAAATAAGCCCACAGAAATAAAAATACGCGCGGACTATTTGCTTCTACGGACTACTACGTATTACTCCGCCGATGGTAGAGCAGCAAGCCGCCACGGGACTGGGTGAAAGGCACTCCCCGCGTTGGTCGACTCCGCCCACCGTACGAGGGAGAATTAAAAAAAAAAGCTGGGAGCCGGGCGTTAATTCGATTTAATTAGGGAAATCGGCCACACAGGGCAATAAATCGAAGTTTCTAAGAATGCTCGGAACGTGTAGATTGAGTTCCCGCGGCAAAAAGACGAGTTCAGATTCCTCTTTAGTGCACCTTTAAGGCGGAACTAAGTGTCGCTTCCAATTTTTTACATAGAACAGCGGTTTAAATCCTTTTACGTGAACACTTTATATATTTTTGACCTGCAGTGGTGGCTTAGTGGTTCCGGCGCTCAGCAGCTGACCTGAAAGACACGGGTTCGATACGAGCCGCGGCGGCGGAATTTCGATGAAGGCGAAATTCTAGGGGCCCGTGTACTGTGCGATGTCAGTGCACATTAAGGAACCCCAGGTGGTCAAAAATTCCAGAGTCCTTCACTACGGCGTCCCTCATAGTCTGAGTCGCTTTGGAACGTTAAACCTTAATAAACCAAACTAAACTTCCGATATTTTTTTTAAGTATTGACACTATGCAAACTATTCGTCATTCTCCCTTAGGGGTGTGTTGTCTTTCAGGTCGCATTCCGAGATTCTTTGGAGAAAAAATCGTTTAAAAAACTTTCAAACGAACCAAGACACCAAACCGGAAGTTTGTGCGTTGACAGAATGGAAATGTGCAGTACTGCTACCCACAAAAAATGGTTGCTGGGCTCCGATCGATATCATCAGTCCGATTTTACTGAAAATGTTTTTTAAATCCCGTTAATGCTTTAACATAGGGTTTTAATAAAACCTAAGCATTTAAGTCGTGTGTAGACTCAATGTGTTTCTACCTTGCATTCTTTATACAAAAAAAAAAAAGAAGGGGTTAGGCAAGATGATTCTGCAGAAACTTCTTTGCCTATTGTGGTAGGGATGATGCATCTAGTTGGACTGGTGGTTGTACCATTGTACTTTCTCAGTGGTTCAGTCTTGCAGTCAGTCAAATCTTTGAAGAGCTTTTTTTTTTTGCTTGTAAATGCTAGGGCTAATTTTTTTATATTGAAGTCTTAAACTCTAAGGGGTGCCAAAGACAAGAATGACTCCAATTGTTATTCATAATAAAATCTGATTCAGTACCTCTTTACGGCTACGTTGATGTTTGTCCGGCAGCAAAGACTCATTTATTGCACACAAAATTGTTTTTAAAACCGTTCCCATCACTACTCAAGCTGGTGACATCTACACTAAAAAAGGAGTCCCTAATCTCTTTTTAGAATCAAATGGTGCCTAGCCCAACCTCTGATCTGCGAACAAGAAAAAATGTGTCGACGCACAGAGTTTACCCACAAAGTCGACCAGTAGTGGCAAAATCTGTATTTTTTATCTTCTTATGGCTTACGAAAGCCTCGTTTTCGGTTAAATGTCTCTGCCATCGGAATGCCGTAATCTATCGATACAGGCAAACTTCAGTTTGTCCTCAACAACCCGTGCGACTCTGCCAGTTCTGCAACAGGCAGGTAAGTAGCATGAAAAAGTTTGCTGTGTGACATTTGCGCACATTAGTCTGAAATGGGTTTGAAACCTACCGCCCCCTAACTTCTGCTCTGAACAAGTTGCGAGACAGTGCAGCGAAATGTGTCAGTCGGCATGAAATAATCGCATTGCACAAAACGTATTAGTAACAGTTCATTGTTGTTTTAAACACATTGTCGTGGTATTTTAATTTGCGGTATGAGAGAACAGTTTTCAATAGTTATGCAAATTGTTGAAAACTGTTCTCGTATAAAAAGGCTGGATGCCACGGCAACTCTATGCCCCACTAACCTTGCCCATATCATACTGATAAACTTCAACACAAAGGCTACTTCAAGGTGTGTATTTCAACAACAACGGTACAAAAATAGTGATATACAATATAGTGCTGCAGTTCCTTCCCTAATGCAGCTGAGCAACCCAGCAAGCTTATCGGATGAGCTTCAACATTATCACATGAAGTAACTCGTTCAAAATCTTGCATGTGAAGTTAATTTGTATTGTATTTAACAACATCATACTTGAAGATGCAACTGTGTGCTGGCAATTTCTTGTTTAACCTCAAAAATCTGTTATTAAATGTATGCCAAGATGAACGCACAAGACTGTCACCTTTAGCCATTATGTGAAACAACTATAGGAGCACTTCATATTGAACTGAAGACGCAATCAAAAGTGGAAAACGGGGATGTGTGGTATCCCACGCTTTTCTCAAACATCAAGTCTGAAGGAGTGTACGGCAAAAGACAAATGCCGTGCACTCATAAGTAAAAAGACCTGAAATGCAAAACCGGCACTGCGCATGCGCCGAGTTCCCACCTGTCCTGAACCTCACAGCGCATGCGCAAGCGTAAACCACTGCAGCACCTCACAGGTGTCGCCCATCACAGCTTGGCCTCGGCCGGTTTCGGTCCGAGCCACTTCTTTCCCATGACATGAGCCAGCAGCTCGAACCTGTCGCTGCCGAAGAACACCTCCGGTTTGCCCCCAACGTGCGCGACTATGGTGGGTGCGCCGAACGCGCCGTAATCGTCAACAGCGCGCCTGGTGTTTTCAACCAACACCTTCTTGACGCTATCCTCCTTGATCATGGCGAGAGCCTCCTTAAGCGCCCCGTCGTTCATGCCAATCGCGCGACCAACCTCCACGATGCTGTCCTCCTCAGCGATGTCCTTGTTGTCCTGGTAGAACCGCTTCCAGAAGCCCCGCGACGCTTCTTCCAAGTACTGCGGGTGCTTCATGTCGAGCGCGACGAGAAAGCGCTGCGGCTTAATGGTCGACTTGGTCGTTATGAACTCGATGAAGAAGTCGGGTACCTTGATCGGCACGCCGTAGTACGGAGAGAGCCGGCGGATGTCCGCCATCATGTAAGCGCCCTTGTTGGGTACGAAGGCCGGCGGCTTGTTGTTAGCCTCTTTCATGACGCCTCCCAGGAAGAAAGGCTTCAGCTTCAGATCCAAGTTCCATGGCGTCCTGTAGCGGATTAGAGTCTCGAACGCGAGGTAGGAGTAAGGAGAGATGACATCGTAGAAAAATTCGACTGTGATCCGCGAAACTGCCATGTTTACGCGGCGCGGTGGGAGCGGTCGTGGCGCTGCGCGGCGGCGTGGAGAACAGACGAAGCAGCTACTGTTAAAAGCCAAGTCGAAAGGTCGGATCCGGGTTGATAAGCTTTTCCTACTTCTATTGCGCGAAACGGTGCTGTTCGTACCCTCAGGACCGTATCAGCGTTATCGAACGAGGAGGATGAACAGAATAAAAAGGATTATTAACGGTGTAGCAAGGCTAGCAAGGCCCGTTGTCGTCTGCTACTGAGCGTAGTGTCTTCGAGTTAATGTTGATGCCGTCGTGGGCGCTTGGTTTCCATAATTTTTCTTGCCTTGACAATGCAAACTAGATCGTCGCGATCGCAACTTGTTGATATATTCAACCGTTTTAAACAATTTTAAACTAAGATCGAAAAGTTCTTACATATTAGATCTCACCAAAGAGCCTAAACGAGCGTGCAATATAAAAACATACACTTAAGTTTTAAGCTGGCGCATATGTAATTGTAATTTCGTTGTCTCGTCGGAACTTCACGTCTGAAGACAACTAAAAACGAAATTGTAGACCCTCCACGCCTGCACTTGCACGACGAGGAGGGTTGTCGCCGCTAGGCGTCGTTGAGAGCGGTCGTCTCGACTTTTGCGCTCTTTTTTGCTTTGCTTGCTTGGGTTGTTCTCTTGTGGGCCGCGGAGCGTGTGAAACGGTGGCGGCGACTTGCCTTTGATCTTCAAAGCACGGCCGCCCGCCCATCCCCGCAGGCAGTCAACAAACGCAACGACGAGGAATAAAAAAAAAATGCATGAAAACCAGGCGGGCCGCTCTCTCAAGCGGCTTCTCTGGTGGCAAGCGGGTTTGCAGGGGCAGAGCTTTAATCGTAATCAGATTCGCCAGCTATGGTCTTCTCTTTGGCGCCGGCTGCTCATTTTTGCCGCCTGTTAAACACGTGCGCGCGCTTTTTTTCTTTCGCGCGTCTGCCAAACCACGTGCTATTAAACTAAGAAATAAAATATAAAGCAAACTATGTCGGCGGCAAACGCAGACACGCAGGAAAAAAGACTGGCGGACCTTCACACGTGGTGCATGTTTTCAGGCACTTATCCCTTTAATCTTTTGCGGAAACCGCTGCTTTTCGTCAAATGAACTAAGTGAACTGGTTTTGAGAACGAAAGCCCAAGTCGTTCTGAACGTATTATGTGAAAAACATCCCTAGCGAGTAGTTTCCTCACATTTCCTTCGTGGAAGAGTTGGGCCGCTGAGCTCTCCGTGTTTTGAAAAGCTTTGGTGGCCTGATTGGTTCGTGACAGGCATCGTGCTCTCACTGTAATTACTCAAATAATTCTCCCTCTCGTTTCGAGAGGAAATCTCGAGCAATAGCCGCTCATTAAGAAATTTTAAACTGCGGACACCGGCGATATTTGTTCCCTAGGGAATTCACGATTGGCCGAGGTGAGAGGTGACGTTCAGTGAAAGGGCGTTGCGATTGGTCCTTTTTTTCGTGACGTTGACGCTGTTGGAGTATGGCGGCTGTGGACATGTGCGGCGATGGTGGGGGACGGGAATCGCAGTGCGGAATTTGCGTTTGAACTTGGGTAATCCTTCCGGGCCCGTGTTCCAGGCCGCAGGCAGTGTCTTCCGAAGTCTTCGACGCAACGAGTTTTGATCGTCACGCCGCGTAGTGCCTGCGCAAGCCCCCGCAAGCGCTAGGCCTAGCGCTCGTTTTCGGCACCTTTACTTTTTTTTTGCGGACTCCTAGGGCTCGAGCAACGAACACCGGTGAGTAGCGATCCTGCGGTGCCGTGTGTCAAGCTTGAGCTGCACGCAGTACGCATCCTTTCCGAAGTTGCACCTGTGTTGAGGACGAGCGCGTAGTTCGTGGCGACTTTGTGTGCCGCTGTTCGCTCGTGCAAAAACTTTTTCTCGCTTTGCTGTCACGAAGTAAAAGTCGAAAGCAAAAGTTGACCAGCGACACTCAAAGCGAGCCTAGTGCTGCGGTAACAACTTCATACGCGGCTAGGCCTACGGCATCGACTTTTTCGCCGTTTTACGGACATCCTGACTCGAGGAACGGACGCGAGACATCGCTTGACAACTTCTTGGATTCCGTCTGACGCCTACCCTGACGTGCATTTGTTGTTGCTTTTGTTTGGGACTGTTGAGAGGTGCACGCGACAGACTCGGGAGGATCTGGTTCATTGCTTGTTTTGCTACAGTCCCCTGTTTAGGCTTTGATCTGTTTTATATCGCTTGCCTTACTACGTCAAGTTTTGCCAGTGCAGGGACAAATAGTTTGTTGAGAAAAAAAAAAAAAGTTGCGACTCTGCTCATCCAAAATTGGTGTGCTGAAAGGAGAGGTAGTGAGGGGAAGGGGAGGTGTTCACGGAGCGCCAGCGTACTATGAATGGTCAGTGTTAATGAACTTTCGTGTATCTTGGTAAGCTTAAGTCTTTAAACTGCTAGTATGAGATTACTCAACAGCAGATGCTTAGTCTTTGTGGCATATGTGCCAAATTTTTTCGTCTTTGTGGCGTATGTGCAAATTTTTGCCCAGGGGGCCGTGATTCCCATCGACGTTTTTTTTTCATTGTTTTAGTTCAGAACTATTTGATATTCGCTGCTATTTAGCTTGACACAGCGCATTTACCGTCATAATCTTATTCGTATGCGCAACTCCTAGCTGTCTCTTAACAGATGGTGATGCTACAGCGTTGGTAATGTGCACAGAGGGATACCGATATCTATGAATAATGTTCTGTTGTCATCGCTTAATGCTTGACTTATCGAGGTTGTCACCGAAATCGAATTCGCGTGCGCACGGTAAGCAAGACAGTCTTGAGATTGGCTGAAGCCACCCTTTCTTGTTTGGTTCTTCGGTCAAAATAGCTGGCTCAGCCTTGGTTTTGTTCTACCACGCCTGCATAAAGGAGATTAAAGCAAAACGTTAAAACGAAAGCAGTCGACCAAAGTTTCAGATCGTGGTTGATTATCAGACGCTGCGCCACTCTGTGCTTTCGTCGTTCGGTTAATACGCAGCGCACGACGGAGCGAACAGTAACCACTCGAAACAATGCCGGGTTTCTCTGGAGAGCCTCTGCTTAAACGGATTCTGTTCCCGCCCCGGCTAACAATGGAATCGCTGCGCTCCAAGGAACGTTCGAGAGGACCCTTCACTCCAAACCGCGACCCCCAAGCGAAGTGGTTTCGAGCCAGGGCCCGAGCTCGGGGCCATCGACGAAACCGCGAACAGCATGCCCCGAGGGAACGGCGTAATGAGATCAAAATGACTGCGCTTCGTGGTCTTTTTTTTTTTTTTTACTATTTGACGTGCCCGCGACCTGTCGTAGATTTGTTATTAACTGGCGATCTCCGGTTTGTGGAAAAACATTGTTCGGGCTGTGTGCGTCTGCGCTGCAGTGCGATTAAACGACCGATCGTTGCATGTCGTGTAATGGGACAGCAAAAGTGCCTGCGGCCATGTCGCGTAGCAGACGACGCGGAGAACCGCGTGTGTGGGTGGTCCTTGTCGTCTGCGCGTTCGACGTTGGCTCCGGGATTGAATCGAATTTTGAGTAACGACGCGCCCGGATTGAAGGGGAGTTTGTGCAATACCGGAGCGGCCGTACCGCGATTTGCGGTGAATAAGACAGCGCGGCCTACTGCGTGCTTCGTTGTTCTTAGAGCCGCCCGGTGTATTATCGCGCTCGCGTTGCAGTCTGTGACGGGCTAAACGTACACAGCCGTTCGGAATAACGGCTCCCATCATCCTTTATCGCTGACAAGCCCGCCAGGGGCGACTACATTAGCGCCTACAGGCTTTCGCTAGCAGGTGTCGAGTCTTTTGTGCCTGCCGGCACGCTAAACATTCGACGCCTGTGAGCTCGGTCGATGTCTTCTCAGTTGCAACAATGCTTTGCATGTAGAAGTAGTGACCAAACGAGCGCTCAGATGGTGCGCGTAAACTGCGAGCAGTCTCTGCTCCGCTCAAAAAGAGGGCCGCCACCTCCATTGGCCATGTTGTACCGGTCGCAGCGAAACACTTCTCGAGATCTCGGGAAGTGCGGGTATGTCGTGTTTTACCGTTTTTTCACCCGGCGCGGTCGGGGATGATCGCCCGAGCGTGTAATACGTGTTGACAGGGCCGAACGCGCACGTTAGCTGTGGTTTTTATATTTATTTTCTTTTGGTGGGGAGGGATCTTGCATCATGCGGAATACCTAATTCTGATTGGTCCATCCTCTCTGCGCTTGTGGGAAGGAGGTTTTGAACGCCGGGGAAACGGGAGGAGATTCGGGCCCTGGATCTGCCAGTTTATGCATGCTTCTCACCTGACCCAGGTAGGTCGGTCAGCTAAGGTGCATTTTGGAAGTTAGTGTCGTGGCCATAGCCGATTGAGGGCAGCTGCTACAGTTCGAGAGAATGTGAGCATGTTTTCCTGTTTACCAGTTAAGCTCTTGTTTTTGATATTCGTTTTTGCATCCAGTTACTATGTAGTAGCTATCATCTTTTTGTTTACTGCTGCATGTACGTCTCTACGAGGAATTCTTGTGTTAACATATACTTGTATTCAGCACATTCATGACCTAAAAAACAAGTTCATGATAAGTTTTGAGTTGGAGCTTGTGTGTCAGTCTTTGCCTGTGGTTGTGAATGTTGCTTTCAAAAACTGGGTGTGAAGTGGTATCAAAATACTTCCGAATGCACTCAGTGCAGCCTTATATATATGGGAAAAGTTCCACCTCTTCCATGGTAACAGTGTACCATCAGCCACAGATGTTTACAAATTCATGAAAAGTTTTGAGCTGCACTTGTGTATCAGTTTTTGTCTGGAGGTGCGAATGTTGCTTTCAAAAAAGGGGTGCGAAGCGGTATGAAAGTACTTCCGAATGCACTCAGTGCAGCCTTATATATGGGAAAAGTGCCACCTCTGCCATGGTAACAGTGTACTGTCAGCCACAAATGTTTGCAGAGTGGAGATGTGCACAGAAAAAAATTTACTTCTAAGCAGTCGGGCAAGCCAGTCGCCTGAAATGTCGGCAGGTGTGTTGGAACGCACATGCTCCAACAGCTGATAACATTACCAGGAGGCTATGTCGCGAGGCAACGCAATAATTTTTAAAAATTTTTGCAAGGACATGAATACTGCAAACTTTTGCAGCCAATAGTACATTCACTGAAGTTTCTCAACCATGGTAGTCACTTTTTTGAGGGTGCCGAATTGTAAAACACTCACTGGCTACACGGTGTCAATGCACAAGCAAAAGTTGGTTTGAGATCAGTCCAGAGCGCTCTGCTGTGGTGTGTCTTGTGTCCTTGGCTTCAGCTTTGTCATGTAAAAGACCATTATTGTTACATTCGGTGTCGGCGTTTAGGCTACAAACGTGTGTGGAATTGCTTTTAGAGTGAAACACCGCGCACGAAAAGAGGGAACAGTGAGAGAGGACAAGACGAACACGAATGTGCTAAGTGCGCTACTGTTCGTCTTGTTCTTTCTTAGTGTTGTCTTTTTGTGCGCGGTGTTTGACAGGGTATTACAAACTGGCCCAATATTCTATGTTACTTTTTTTTTTAGTAGTAGTTTAGCTCATCAGTTTGGAAGACGTGGCACATAGTAGATTGGCATGAATGACTTGTGGGAAGTGAGATTTTCATGCCACATGGGAAGTGAGATTTTCATGCCACGTCTTTTGGCTGGTCAAGTCTGTTGTTATCAGTTAATTATAATAGTTAGTGGATTCATTGGTGCCAGCGCAACATTGTGGCATGGCATAGTAGAGAGCACTGAAGTTATTTCAAATGCCCAAGGTTTTTCAAAGTGCACAAAAATTTAAGCACATTTTTGCATAATACCTGTCCCATGATCGAACCTGTTAAGTCTTATTTATTTATTTATTTACAGAATACCTGCGTCGCCTTGAAGGCATTATCGCAGGGGAGACAGTTTCAAAACAACGTATTCATTTTCACATAAAAAGTAACAAGAACATTAAGCGAAGTTAACATCAAAGTAAAACAAAACAATAAGTGAACATTATTAAAGGTAACAGAAATCTTGAACAATAGTAGGAAAGGATTAGGAAAGGATTAGCGGCTTTATTCGACTTAATTCCAGCATGTTTATTTAATATTGCTGCTTGTTGATACGTTAGCTTTGGCAACAATATTTTGTTCTTGGCGTGGGTATTGCCCAATGTGGTCAGCATCTATGTAGGCTGGGTGGTTCACATGATTCTAATGAAGGTAACGATTCGGTTACAGCATCTTTTTTTTTTTTTATATCTCCATAAAAACAGCCCCGCCGCGGTGGCTCAGTGGTTACGGCGCTTGGCTGCTGACCCGAAAGTTGCGGGTTCGATCCCGTCCACGGCGGCTGAATTTTGATGGAGCCGAAATTCTAGAGGCCCGTGTACTGTGCGATGTCAGTGCACGTTAGAGATCCCCAGGTGGTCGAAATTATTCCGGAGACCTCCACTACGGTGTCTCTAATAGCCTGAGTCGCTTTCGGACGTTAAACCCCATAAAACCATAAAACCAAACCTATATCTCCATAAAAACAGGTGATAGTAGATGCTAACCACGTTTTTTCTGGCTTTAAGCTGCCTTCATGTGCTCTTCTTCTGTGTTCGTTCTAAATGGGTCTCTGGGCCACAGTCCGGACCTTGCTAGACTTCATGTGGAGAACCAGCGTGCATCTTTAACCCTTTCACTGCCAGGTTTGTTTACTCACATCTGCACACACCCTGCCGGGTTTTTTTTGCATGTTAGTTTCCTGGAAATTTTTTGCTAGTAACGCACTAAAATGCTCTGCAGGACATGTAGACATGTTTATTCAGGATAATCTTATAGATATTAGTTGTAATGAATCAAATCTTCCAGCACCAATCCTGCCTGTCAAATTTCCTCTTCTTACGCGGATTTTTCGGTGGAACGGGGACTTCATCGCTGGCATCACTCGGCAAGGCACTTAGGTGGGCTCCTTCCTCGTTCTCATTATCACTGGACTCCGAATTCACAGGCAGTTTTGAATTTCTTCGTCCGTCAAAGCGCGGACGAGTGTGGCACATTGCCTCACATGGCTCCTGCGCGGAAACCAAAACGAAGCGACTCAGATGTGGAAACATGCGCGCTATCTGTTGTGTAAAATTTACCCTACAAGATCTATGAGTTTATAGCGTCTCTCCATAGATGGCGCTACATGTTTGCATCGTTTTTTTTTACACGAGTATTTTCGGGAGCGGCAGGGGGTGTGCATATGTGGTAGCCCGAGTTATCTCAGGAGTGGCGGTGAAAGGGTTAACTGTAAATAATACTTCGTACCAAAGGGCACCCTGTCGCAGTTAAAAAAAAAAAAAAGTGGAACCTTTGTGTCACCTGTTCTCTCGACTGAGCGTCGTCCGCCCTCTGCTTCTCTTCTCTCCTTCCCTTTCCCCCTGGAGGCGAGCATCGTGATGGGGCAGGCCGTGGAGCTGCTCCTCTGGTGGTGGCGGGGCGACGGGCGGAGTGGTGGTGCGGCCCTCGCCTGAGGGAGGATGGGGGATGGCGACCCCGGGGGTCGCCACCCCGCGGACGGCGCCGACAGCCTCCAGCACCGCGAGCGCTCGCCACGGCCCCCCTGGGACCCCGGAAAGGTGGGTGGGGGACACGCTGCTTCTTCTTCATGGCCTAGGGGTGGCATGTGAGCATCAAACGCCGAGAAACGAGCTAGTGTTCACCTCTTGCATAAAGTTGCACCTTTCTTTACTACCACTGGCCTATCTACGCAGTACAGGGGTTCTCAGTCTTGTCAACCTCACGGAACCCTAGTGGCTATCAAGAAAGGCTGAGGAACCGTGAATGTTTTGGCTAATGTGCAAGCAAAGAAAAGCGTGCTGGTACAGACCTTATTCACTATCAGATTTGGTGGACTGCAGGAGGGTCGTGCACCACAGAAGTTTACAATGTCCATCCTTTTTTCTTGTTTTAGAAAAGTAATCCTTTCTTCTAGGGACGAAATGGCCCTACTTATTTTGTCCAGCAGAGATTTCAAATGTTGCCAGCATTGCTGATTTGCTGATTACAGCTGTAGAAGTCTCGAAAAAAAGTTTTAAAAGTCTCATGCACATTCGTAGACGCTGTACCAAAGGGCTAATGGGTGCAAAGCGAAAGTATGCGACGAGTGATTACAGTGTGATCAGTCCGAAAATAAAGGAAAGGTTGTTCAAGGCATGCATAGATTTAGGTACTCCGTGTACCCAAAAAGCACTGCAAGAAACTCCAGGCTTCCTTCAAATCCAGTTTGATAAGTGCTGGTCCATGCAGATGTGCTCGGTATTATGAGAACTTGTTTTATTATGTCAGGTTCTCTCAAGATTGTAAGGGTCCTCTGTAATTTTGTTGCTTTTTCTTTCCCCCCATGTCCCATGGCCATTGACAAAATTGTGGGAGTGGCAATGACTGAAGCCGCACTGCTTCCTTCTCTGTTGTCCAGGCCTTCTTTGCGGAAATGGGCAATTCCCCGGGCGGCTCCGGCTGCGGATCGGTCATGGCTGGGCCAGAGAGCGGTAGCGGTGGCAGCCGGGCCTCTGGGGCCACTGGCACCAGTGTCCCCGAGGGTCCCCTGCGGTGGGCGTGCGACCTGCGCAGCCTCCTAGTGGACCTCGATGGCCTGCGCCTCTTTGAGCAGTTCCTGGCCCAGGAGGGTGCCAGCAAGGACGGCCTCTACTTCTGGTTCGCCTGCAACGGACTCCGCTCTAACCTGGAGCCCTCCACACAGCTACAGGTGGGGGCCTGCTCACTCCTTTGCTTACTTTATTTTTTTTTACAGCGACGGCTGTTAACATCATGCTTCCCAGTTCTGCGGCGGCATTGGCGTAACTTGAAGGAAAAATCAAGGAAAAAGGGGGGAGTGGCACTGTGCGTCACACCAGAGAGTTGTGGCTTGCTTTGTGTGCAGCAGCAAGAAATTGTGCTTGTATCGTTCACGCCTGTTCACATAGAGGGCGCTACTCGATGGCACAACGAATGGCACATTCACCACTGCGAGTAGCTGCAACTGAATCTGGCATTGCAGAGGCGCAGTATTTTAGTGAAAGCGTTATATGTCTCATTAGCACAAAAGCTGCTGTCCGTCGTATATGGCAAGAAATTCGAAGGATGTTGGAACATCCATGTAGACAGACATGTGTAGTAATGAATGATGAAATGCAACATACTGTGACATGAAAGTAATCATTAGTAGTCATAGTCATGATTCACTCATTCTTTAACATGGCATCTGACTAGTAACGTAATGTGAGGTTTATGTAAAGAGTTTGTACATGTGCAGTCATGATGCATAATCATAGTAATAACTCTTAGTCATTCTGCAATGTAGCATGACTCAGCATTTTACAAGTAACATAATGTAAGGTGTATAGAGTTTGCACAAAGTAAGCATAGTCTTGCCTCGTAGTCAGTCATTCTACAACGTAGCATTACTTGGCACTTTAATGCTTTCGCATTTTCACACGTAAATAGTCTTATTAAGTGTCTTGGCCAAACTTTTTGCCAGTCTATGGATATTTATTTATTTTTTGTACCTCAAAGGCCTTGACATGTTGCATTACATCAAGAGTTGGCATGAAGTTGCGGCTAACGGTTAGAGATAATTTTCGATGTTGTGAATTGGTGATGGTCTGCCAATAAGGCAGTGTGGACAGAAAGTTCGCTCTGCTCTTTTGATGTTCTTAAAACAAAAATGCAGGGGTGTGCGAATATTCGAAATTTTCGAATATATTTCGAATAATATATTTTTAGTATTCGTATTCGATTTGAAATCCAAGTATTCGTGTTATTTCGAATATTCGACCCGACGCGAATATTCGTGTCTAGCCGAATATTCATTGTGAGCACTTGAGTTCATTTCGGTCCGCAAGCCCTAACAGAGACATAACAACATGGCGGCGCCCAGAGCAATGCGCATGGATGAAGGAAAATTTTTCCTTTGAATTTTTCCTTCTAGGAAGGAAAATTTTTCCTTCCTCCAAGGGCCATGCCGTAGCTGACTGCGTTGGTGAGCTTTTTTGTGGCTATACCTGCGAAGCTGCTATAGTCAGAGCTGTGCACGAAGTACCTTGCAATACGTGCCAGGTCAGTGCCAATTGAGAGGGCATTTTCTGTGGCTGGGGAAGTCATTTCAGCTAGAAGGGAACTACTTCTGCCTGACCATGTGGAGCAGCCGGTTTTCCTTCACGACAACCTTTTATGTTCATCCCAGCAATGCGCTTTTCTGCTGATTGAAAGCTAGCCTTAAAGGGTCCCTGAAACGGTGTCCATGTAGGCAAAGAGAAGTCGAAGTATTGATAGACATTGAACGATCCATCATCCTACCGCAAAAATTTTTGATCTACCTTGTGCGGAACCAGAGATAATGGCTATTAAAAATGACCACCAGCCTTTTCCCTCTCAACTCGTACACGGGAGCGAACCATAAAAAAATAAAGATTACAGGCCGGGACCATGCTCCGCCCACAAATACGTCATCGACGAGATCGGTTTGTTTACTTCCGGTTGACGCGCTCTTTCGCTCGCTCGCTCGCTCGCTCGCTTTCCCGCTGTCTGCTATGTTCACCTGTGTCTCGCAACCGTCGCTGCGGCTTCTCTCGTACTATAGACCCCGAGTAGAAGGAACGACTTTTGCGGATGAGTGCCGAAATGGGATTTCAGCCTTAAGGCGGGGACACGTGCGAAAAGTGTGTGCGATTCGCTGCGGCGCGCCGTTGTGAACGACGTCGTAACAACCGATCGCAGCCCGTCGCCTGCGTCCAACCTGCTGGATGTCTACGACAAGCCGCGCGCGGAAAACGCAAGGACGGGAAGCGGGAGCCAATACGAGTGCGGAGAGCGGCAGCGTCATGATGCCGTACAGCGCGCTGCTCAGGGCGCTCGGGGCCGAGCCACGCCGGACCGGCCTGCCAGCCTTGATGCCGGCCACCGGCGACTGAAAAACGCGCTAGTATTGTTTGTTCTCGTCCATAGCAAGCCCTTGGATAGATGCATGTCAAAAATGCATAATTTCTGACGATCGTTGGCCAATACCGAGTTGCTGGTAAAAGTGATGACTGCGATACAAGCAAATTTCATCCAACAGCCGATTTGGTGCTGCTGCTACTTAGTGCAGTTCGCCTACCGTCTGCTAGCTCCGTTGCTGAAGGCATCGTGGAAATCGAACATATCTTTTATTATGGGACGAGTTCGCAGTAAAGCGATGTGAATAGTAGGCCTTTTATTATAGCGCAGGCAACTTCCGAAGCGCCGTCAGCTGCGGTTTCAATGCGAAACCAGATAGGCCTAGCGACGACTAGGGCAGCCTGGGACCAGCGCGCAGTTCGTCGCGCGGCGTTGCCGCAGGCGGTGTCGTTGCCGAAAGATCCACTTTTGCACAGACATATTTTCGTTGCTCGAATCTAGGAAGCATCCTCGCTGGTATCATGGCTGTTTTGCATTTTCTTGTGCGAACGTGATGTACGCCGAGCATGCCGGCCGGCCGGCCAGCCTGGATCCCGTCTGCCGGCGACATAAAAACGAGCTAAAGTGTGTTCTTGACGTAAATAATAAACCCTGGGATAAGAAATGTGAAAAATGTGTCATTTTTGAGGATCGCTGACCAATACTGAGCTGCTGGTAAAGGTAACGACTGTGATACGAGCAAATTTCTTGCCACAACCGTCTCGCAGCAGCCGCTGGTCCGACGTGGGGTCCGGCTCGCCTGGCGCCCGCTCGCTTCGCTGCAGAAGGAGTCGCGGAAAGTGACCATACTATTATTTTATTGTGAGATGATGCTGTTGACTGCAAAGCGATGTGTAGAGTAAACCTTGTATTATAGCTTAGGCGACTTCCGAAGCGCCGGCCGCTGCAGCTTCGATGCCAAAGAGGCAATAGGCCTAGCGACGACCACGGCAGCCAGGCAGCAGCAGAGCTCGTCGCCCTGAGCGCCCGCGAGCGGTGCCGTTGCCGAAAGCTCGCAACATAAGCAGGCGTGCTTTGTCGCTGCTTGAGAAGTATTTCTGATAACAAGGCGATCTTTCCTTGTGATATTTGTACACCATCCCAAGCAGCGCTCAGGCATTACTGCACGGCGGCGAAGTGCGACACGTTTTGTGAGCGGAGCTTGGGTAGGGCGGCGCAGCGATGCTCACCGCTCCGTGTCTCCCTGCTTGTAGTGGGGCGGCAGTTCGCAAGCGACGATCGGTGCAGCGCGTCGGCCAAGCTTTTAAGGACACGCCGTTCATTCAGAAATCGAGCGCTGAATCCTGACGACGACGACGGCTCGCTCACTTCCATCTTTCGGCAGACAGTGCCGAAGGGCAACATCTTGCCGAACCCTGGCTTTGCAACCAACGACACAGCACGGCCGGTCCATTTTGATTGCGCATGCGACGGAGGTCGCGACAGAAATCAGTAGTGCGGTGACTCCAAATCGCACCTCGATTCTCGATTCGGTTCGACGGCGGCGCCGGCGGAGTGACACAAGCGGCACGAGCAGACGAAAACATTGTAAACCGGAAGTGCAGTACTAATTTCTGACACCAAACACACAATAACTGCGTAAACATGCATATAAACGACAACTCTGCTTGCTGAAATGCGAAATGTTTCCGAAAAGAGTAAGAGTGTGAAGTATCTAGAGCTTCTAGTTTGTTAAATGCGTGATTTCACGTTGGCACCGCGAACCAATCATAGGCCAGCACTTGTGACGTAAAGAGTACAAACTGACGTAATGAGTACGGATTCGGGCGGAAGTTCACCGCCGCTGGTCGCCGCGAGGCTCGGGAGAGGTAGTTTTTGAAAATGTATTGTAAATTATCTACTCGCCTTTGATGTATTGTACGCGGCATGAACGTTCAGTGGCCTACGCTCTACATAATGCAAGTATTTGTTTGCCAACCTCAGACACCCCTTTCAGGGACCCTTTAATCAATGCTGTGTACTAGCCGTCCTCTCGGATATTTCCACTCTTCGATACTTTGTTACTTTTTGTGCAGCCACACACACCTTTTGTGTTTATTTAATCATCGATAGTTTAACTGTGATGTTCTTGGGTGCTCAAATAAATGTTTTGTAGTGGTTAAATGCGTCTGTCCTTGATTATTCGATTCGATATTCGGAATCAAGTATTCGTATTCGATTCGTATTAGAAAATTTTGATATTCGCACACTCCTACAAAAATGACATCTGAAATATTGCTGTATGGGTGTGCTGGACATAAATACAAAGAGTAGCGCAAAAAATAACTGCCTAAAGTCTGTAACTGTGGGTGACCACTAGCTTTTATAGAGTCAGTTTGCAATGGTACAACCTGCACTTCAGGTTATCTACTTCTCCCTCTTACAAGCTTCTCGCTGTGGAATTAGCTTGTATGGCCTGTGGTAATTTTAGGTAGTCCTGTTGTGGAGATAGTCTGCAATGGTTTATGTTCAGATAGTCTGTGTTAAGGGTAAAGGACCTGAGGGAATCAGTTGCCGAGAAGTTTTTCCACACTCCAAGCAGTGGGCTGTACTCGAGGGCAACCAATGCAGGTCATGTGAGCCCAAGCACACAAGACGATGTTTGCAGTCATAAATCAAACACATATCTTCAAGATGGGCATTTTTCAAGTTCATGAAGTCCAAAACCAGTGACCCCCATCTTCTCTCCTTATGGCAGTCCTGTACTGGTTGTGCATTGCATGGATGATTGATTGCAGTGATACAGATAGGCATGGTATTTCTGTGTTTGTCACACTGTGTTTGTCACTTTCTTGTCCCGTCCTTCGTGTACTGTGCCTTCAATTTGAACTATGGTATTTCTACTTATAGCGGCACAGTCCAGCAATAAAAGCAGTGCTAGTGATTGATAAGATGTCTGGAGAGCACGTCAGGGTCTTGTTTTTGCGACAAATCTTTTCAAAGTTTCGTATATTAGATGCCTCACATGCCCCAGAGAAGTTTCGGAAGTGAAATTTTGGACCATCTGATCCCTGTTGTACCAAACTTGAGTACAACATGGCGGTCATTTTTTTATTATATACTTATTTTTTGGGATTTGCATTCACTGAAGGTAAACAACATGACAAAATATGTTATGACTTGCTAAAGGAACGGCGCATTGCAGAGATTTATTCCATCAGTGGCAGCATACATTCGTGTAGCTAACAGGAATGTGCGATGGTTTGCCACAGCTAGACTGGGCAGCTGAGGTTGTGGCAGAGGGTCAGAACTTATCCTCTTTGCCTTGTCTGTTCTAACGCAGTAATCATAGCGCGGGAACAACGCAGGACAAGGACGAGACGGGACAAGCTCTAACTTTCAACACAGCGGATTTATTGCAGATCAGGAGCATATATACACTACTGATGCAGTAGATAGGAAGAGGAAGAAACATAACAAAATGCCACACATCATCATGCCATGAAATCGAGCTCTTTCTTCGGTAATGCCACAGACGGTCTGCTGACGCACTGATCTCCTGCCCGAGCTATCTCACGCGCTTCCTTGATTTCTCTAGTCAGTTCGTTATAGTGCAGGTACAGAATGACTGCCTTGTCGAACAAGGGGTGGCAAGGTGGTACAGCGTCACATCTATCTACTGTATCAGTAGTGTATATATGCTCCTGATCTGCAATAAATCCGCTGTGTTGAAAGTTAGCGCTTGTCCCGTCTCGTCCTTGTCCTGCGTTGTTCCCGCGCTATGATTACTGTGTTAGAATGAATTACCAGCCTGCCCAAGCCTATTCTGTTCTGCCTTGTTTGACTAGTTTTTGATTCGTTTTCTCTGACATGGTGCCGTGCTTTCCTCCTCGGCCACAAATGGTGCAGTACATGAAGAGCATCTACCGGCACTACATCCGCAACAACACGGTGGAGGTGTCTCCCAATCTGCGCGCCAAGATCACCGAGCGCATCAAGGAGGGCGTCGTGGACGTCTCGCTCTTCGACCAGGCCCAGCGGGAGTTTGAGCTCTTCCTGCAGCGGTCGGCCTACCCCAAGTTCCTCCAGTCGGACCTCTACGTTGAGTGCGTTGAGAAGAGCCACGCTGAGACCCTGGCGGCTGCGGAGGCGGCAGCCGGAGGAGATGATGGACAGGTCAGTCGGGCCACGGTTCGCTCGGCATTGCCTTTGACTTTGCGCACAGGTTTGCAGCGGTGGCAAGGTGATGAATTACGCTGGTGGAGAAGCATGGAATAGTTGTACAATTGGACCTCGTTACAGTGAACAGGTAGAAAAGTGTAAAGTACAGTTGAGTCCTCCTACAACGAAATTCACGGTACCCGCAAAACGTTGCGCTAAAGCGGAATCTTCGTTGTCGTGAAGTCAGGTTACAGCGTTGAGAGTGGTGTGGATATTCCATGAGCAATGTTTATTTTAAAAAAATTAGTCAGCTTTGGTCTTTTGCCATTTCGAAATCCGCGCCGTGGCGTGATTTTCATGGTACTCTGGAAATCTGACAATGGACATCTTTGTGGAACTACGTTTACTTATGGTCTCGCGATAAAATAAGTGAAAAACCAGTGCTTTCTTTTTCAGTAACAGTAAAGCCCTGGGCCTTGACCTCTCCTATAACAAACACGCACTTTTTCTTGGTGTACGCTGGCGGTACACACTGGTGGGTTATGCTTTTTTCGTTATTTATTTAGTTAGTTAGTTTGTTTTTTTTTTGATGACGGAGCAAACGTTCTCTCGCCAACACCATCAGCCCCGCTACCCTCTCTTGCCCCAGGAATCTGCCAGTGGGGATGAACAGAGCTCGGCAGATGTGCCGGGTGTGGCTGCCGACTCGGGGCCGGCCTGTGGGGAGGAGGAGAATGCCTCCCCGCCAGTGCTGCCCCCTTTGGGCCTGGAGATCCTGCCGACGGTCAACGAGGACGAGGAGCTGTCGACGGACGCCTCTCCCGCCCCGGCCGCCCTGACCCGGCGGAATGTGCGCAAGCTCTACCGCTACGGGGAGCAGCTGCCACGGCTGGTGGCACGCATGACGTCGGAGGCAACGGCGGGGTGAGTTGGAGCGAGCGTGCTGGGGGATATTGTGAACTGGTGTCCTAAGAGAGAGAGGAAGTGTTTATTGTATATTGCCTCATACCCGTGTTACACGGGCGTTTTCAACGGCAGTTCAGTTAACCCTCAGTTGAGTACGTTGATTTCAACTGGATTCGCTTGCTGTTACACGAGCACTTCGCGTTCAGTTCAGTTAGCTCACTAACGACGTGACGTCGCCTCTAGAGCGAAAATGAAAGTAAAGAAAAACAGCGTATACATTTTTTTGTGTGTAGTAAATGATCGTCTTGTACTGTCAGCAGCAAAAGTTTGCGGGATCTCCAGCGCGTGGCGGAGCGACGCAAAACTGCATTGCTGCGCCATCTGCCGCAACCGCGCCTGATGACGAGGCTCGCGGCACTTCCGCGCCAGTCATTCTTTGCGCATGCCTGTCCTATCTTTGCTATCAGGCATGTCTCATCGCTGGCTTCCCCCGGGGTGCGCTTTTGACGCTCGTCACAGCCGCTGGAGCGTTGTGGAACCGCCGCCGCGCGTCTGCTCCGCCTGCTGCGATGGTGGACGGAGCGCCTGAGCATCTTTTGCACGGCGCGCTATATTCTCTGAATAAATGACTTGAGCGTTAAATGTAATTCGAGTCCTTTCGACTCAGTTAAGATGTGTGTTCAGCCATTTACAACGAGTACACCTTTCCGTTAACACAGGAAAAACCTAACACGAATTGAGATGTTATTTCCTACGAACGTATACGAGAGGCGTGTCGTCCCCCCCCCCCCCCCCCCCCCCTCGGCCCCAAATAACCACCGAAATCGAGCTTCTACCTCCCGCTCGCTTGCCAGTGTTGTTCATGGACACGTGCCACACAATGGTACCACCTAACTTGCTTGACCCAAAAATCACCCCGATTCCTTCCCGAAAAACAATTGCTGGCTGCTTGCCTGGTGTGACATTTCCGAGTTTTGCTTCAATTATGAGCATGAACGTGGAGGTAGTCTGCAGTTTTCTGAGTCATATCTTATATTTACAGTCGTTTCATGTCATCGCATGGCCCATGGGTTCTCGCCTCCGCTCCCGCAAAAAGAATACTGCCACTGTAATTTATCATGTCACCATGCTTAACTGTAGAATGTATACTCCTCCAAACCTACATGGTGGCGTTCGATGAGAAATGGTATAAATTATGTGTCCAGGCTTGATTTCGAACAAGAGGCTACACCAAGGGTTATGAAAATATGAAAAAGAAGCACGCAATCGATGGTGGTGAAAAAGAGATATATTTAAATTGAGGTGCTTTCCTGAAAAACAAAAACGAACAAAAGATCATAAAGAGAGCTTTAGGGCAGGTACCATTTAGTGGCCGGTATAGTGGCCTTCTGACGCTATCACTTCAGCGATTCTCCGCGGCATGGACGCGTACAGAGCCCTCACAGTTTCAGTTTCTGTGCTCAGTGCGCTCCAGCCCTCTTCAATTGCTCTCCAAAGAGCATCGGCGTTGGGGATGTGGCGCCTTTGGGCAGCGAGGCGCCTTTTCATTAGTCCCCACAAATTCTCGATAGGATTCAGGTCCGCGCCGCTCGGAGGCCACGGCAGTCGCAGCACACCACAAGAGTCAAGTGTAGCTTCCGTAAGGCGCGCAGTATGTACTGGACTGCGGTCGTGCTGCAGCCAGTAAAAGCCGTCAGGAAACGGGCCGTCCAGGGCATACGGCACCAGTGTCTTCTTAATGATGTCGCAGTATGATGGAGCATTAAAAGTTCCATCGATGCGGACCAAAGGGCCGAGTCCATCTTTGCTGATGGCTCCCCAGACGGCAACGCTGCAGCGGCCACTCGATAGCACGCACTGCGTGTACTCCGGTCGGTATCTAAAACAAACGAGAAAAAGAACTATCATTATGAGCTACGCCATACCTGCGGCAAGTACAACCGCTGTCATCACTGAGAATAAGTTGCCGAAAACCGAATCGGCGCACGAAAAGGAAACTTAAAATATTGTAAACTGTTATGTTTGTTTGCCTTCTTAAGAAATAGGGCTTTTGAGAAAAAATGTCCGAGTTAAAAAAAGAAAGCTCACGTGACGAGAATGCTGCTATATGAGTTACTCAGTTGCTCTAGGATGGCTGGTGAACAGATCCGGCTGGTATATTCTGAATACTTCATTGGACAGTAAGCTGCTCGCCAAAGATAAAATGCGGATTCCTCTTCATTTTAAAGTACGGATTTGTATCTAAGATTTAAATACTTTATGTTAAAAACATGAACCTCAGTCATACCTGCAGTTGAGAGGCCGCCAAACACGCTGCTGTTGGTCCCACCTGGTGCAGAACGTGGATTCATCAGTAAAGATGACTTGGCCCCAGTCTTCAACACCCCAGTGCTCGTACGCCTTAGCAAATTCCAGCCGCTGCCGGCGTTGGTTCTCTGTCAAATAGGGCTTTTGTGCTGCGGCACAATTTTTTAATCCCGCTTCTTTGAGGCGCCTTCTAATTGTGTCGCATGACACATGAATGCCGAGCTCTTTCTTGATTTCTTTGGCGCTCAAGAAGGGATCAACCACAGCAGCGGCAATAATCAGTCCGTCGTCTTCTTCCTCAGTGACCCTCGGTCGTCCACTGCGGTGGGCGTCAGCAATTCGTCCTTGATCGTCTCGGAATGCTTTCACCACTCGTGTTACTGCCGATTTAGACCTTCCTGTCAGGCGACATATTTCTTTCTGGGGCACACCTTCCACGAAGAGGCGTGCGATGTATCGTCTTTCATCCTCCGGAACACGAGGCACCATCGTTGCACTACAGACACCAACCTTAATTCTGGTTTCAGGAATAATGCACGACGAACAGGAATTGGGGGTCGCAATGACATCTTATCGATGCTCATGTTATCAGTCGAAAATAATGCTTGCTAGTCCAGCAACGCGTCTTGGAAGATAACATTTATTCAGGGAATATAGCGCGCCGTGCAAAAGATGCTCAGGCATCCACCGTCCACCATCGCAGCAGGCGAAGCAGACGCGCGGCGGCGGTTCCACAACGCTCCAGCGGCTGTGACGAGCGTCAAAAGCGCACCCCGGGGGAAGCCAGCGATGAGACATGCCTGATAGCAAAGATAGGACAGGCATGCGCAAAGAATGACTGGCGCGGAAGTGCCGCGAGCCTCGTCATCAGGCGCGGTTGCGGCAGATGGCGCAGCAATGCAGTTTTGCGTCGCTCCGCCACGCGCTGGAGATCCCGCAAACTTTTGCTGCTGACAGTACATATTCTTTCCTATAGCGACAAATTTTGTGCCTTTTTTTTTTTGCTTTTGGGCAAAAATTTGTGTGACGATGTCGGTTCGTAGCCAAGACTATCCGATGTGGGTCGGTTCGCTAGTCGTCGCCGTTTTTTTGTGTGTGTTTTCTCACTTCGACTGCTCGACGCACGCGCTATGTCAACCTGTGTTTAAGGGGACAGGGTAAGCCCCATCTTTCCCATGTATTTTGGGGCATATTGTGGTACACTTTTCTCAGCAACTAATAAAGATAGGGGCAAGATATTTATGTCATTTTGTTCAGAATTTCATCTTCTGGCCGCTGTACCAAAATTATTTTAGTATACGAGAAATGAAATTATTAGTGATTTTTTTACTTTATACACCCTAATTTTGACCAATTTTGTATATATCTTTATTTTAAAACAAACAATATTATTTGCACGCTGATAATTTTGGTACAGTAAATTGCCACATATATGTACTGTATACACAGAAAAAATCAGCTTGACATCTATTGTCATTTAGAAAATAATGGTACCGACGTAACAAAAAATATTGTTTTGAGAAAACTGAGTTTAAAGTAAACAAAACCTTCAATCCCAAGATTTCGACTTAGTCAACTCATTTTGACCAATTTATTCTGTAGGCACCAGCTACATAGTTATCATCTAGGTCAGCTTGGTGCTTCTTTTCCTGCCGTTTAGCTTCTTGTGCCTGTTTTGTCACTTGCTGCGTAGCTCGATTGGCAAAGTAAACTCGACGCCGATCGACTTGCTTCAGCCAGCGGACAGTGTTGCTGCCCGGAATCAGTCAACATTCCTCAAGAACTTTAATTCTTGTGATGGCGCCGTCATTGAAGGTCAGAACAGCATCTAATGTAGCAATCTTCATTGACTGTAGGCCCGCAAAGACATTTTTTTTAGCACACTCCCATACGACGTTGTTGCAGGACCCGTTTGGGTTCTGGATGGTTGCCAGAGAGCTTGAATGGCAGCCAGAGAGCTAGGATGGTTACCAGAGAGCTTTCTCTTGCAGCTAAATTCCGTAACATTTCGAGTTTTTTTTTTAGTTTTTAGTAAAAACGGCAAAAAACACATCGCTGGTAAAGGGGAGTGTCGCTGACCGCTTTGCTTTCAGATAGCTTTTTCAGGTTGATATAAAGTGCGCAGGATGAAGTGTGATGCATCAAACGATGCAGAAAAGAATGTAATTTCATATTTAGCAAAAAACTGAAAATTGATATTTTTCAGATTTTTTGCTTACCCTGTCCCCTTAATGCGTCTCCAGTTTTATTTGGAGTGTTTTCTTAGTTTGCCGCAATACACTGAGCCAAGACAATCTACTACGGGAAATTTTTTTTATCCGTTGGGTGCCATCTTGTCAGTTGGCTGTTCAACTGGGACCTCCGATCTCAGTTGAACTCAACTGCCGTTGAGATTTGAACGGCAGTTAGCGCTGCCGTGTAACACTGCTAACTGCCGTTCAGTTCAACTGACGGTCAACTGAACTGCCGTTGAAAACGCCTGTGTAACAGGGGTATCATATACGTAGACTGATTTTGTTGGCTCCTCAACTCTTATCCCTTCCTGGCCTGAAAGAGGAGGTGTGCTTGAAATTTCAGTCAGCACACCCCCTCCCCTGCCAGTCCTGTCTGGCAATGAAAGATATATGTCTGCAGCTTGGTTGTTTGGTGT
This sequence comes from Amblyomma mixtum, assembly GCF_055824585.1. NCBI lineage: Eukaryota > Metazoa > Arthropoda > Arachnida > Ixodida > Ixodidae > Amblyomma > Amblyomma mixtum. The sequence goes on along the minus strand of NC_143015.1, from coordinate 142,252,121 downwards.
TTAGTTCTTAGCTGTGCTTGGTCACGTTGCCTTTATCAACCTCCTGTGCAATATACAAGTTTTCTCTTAGCATGGAATTCTTGTGGGATGTTGACATCATGGTGTAAAACAGTGGAGATGTAACAATGCAATTGCAAGGACAACAGCCTGAAGTTAATATCGAGGCCAAAGGAGACGGAGTATGTGCTTGTCCCAACTGAGTAACCTGGTGGGCAGCAAACTGAACTGGTGGTCGTGTCTGACGAACCGTTGGGACTCTCAGCGTCACGGTTGTGTGGTCCATCAGCGATATGGCAAACGCGGAGGATAGAAAATGAGAGAGCTGGATATGCCTAGAAATTGGATGTCTCCAAATTGCACAGTAGAATCTTGATGGTATAAAGCTCATTGGGTAGCGAAGAATACCTGTCATCTAAAACTAACAAAACCTGTATGCAGAACCATGGGAAGTGTATTCACGCAGTTCTGTTTACAGTGTGCTGCCACTCGCTGCTTCTGGTGCGTACCGTTTGACTAGTGATCACGGCATTGCCGATGTGTGGTCAGTGCAAGGACACGGTCGTGGCTTGCACGTTTTTATCATCCATAATGGTACGGGGCCGGGGGGGCTCAGAACATGCAAAATTCTGCCCATTCTACACAAGTGCACTCTGCCCGAAAATTTTACAAATTCCTGTCAAACATAAATTCGTCTCACCCGTGATCGTATCATCAAGGTTCTATTGTGGTTGGAAATGTAAACGCAAGGCGGCATTGCAAAAAACAGTTAGCTGGTCACCTGACCAGGAAACCACAATGTGTCGGCTAAATGTCGGATGTGTGTCCAGGATGTACGGGACAAGCTGAAACTTAAGGGGGGACACTGGTCTTGAAAAATTTTTTTTATTAATTTAGTCATAGTTATGAAATTTTCAGGGCACATGTATTTTTGTGCACTGATTCTAGATATGTCATTTAATTTCATGTAAAACAATTCCTTGAGCACTTATGCACTTTTTATGCAAGTATTTTGCGGAGAGTTGTGAAGAAAATTTGCTGCAGGAAACTCGCTGAAATGTATGCCATTGGGTTTCTTCAATTTTCTTCAAAACTCTCCGCAAAATACTAGCATAAAGATAGCATAAGTGCTCAAGGAATTGTTTTACATGCAATCAAATGACATACTTAGAATCAGCACACAAAAATACATACGCCCTGAAGATTTCGTAACTGTGACTTCATTAATAAACATTTTTTTTTCAAGACCAGTGTCCCCCCTTAAGCTGGTGTCGCGAGCACTCACGGTGTTGCTGCTTGTGTTCGCAGGCCCAAGAGTAGCAGCGGCAGTGGAAGTGGCACATCACTGGGCGTCCCCCACCCGTACCACGTGCACAACTCTGCCTTCGTGCCACCCTCGGCCCAGGACAGTGAGCTGCACAGCCTGTCGTCGGGCGCCTACACGGACGACACGGGCACCGACGTGGACAGCGTGCCCCCTTCTTCGGCGTCGGCCAAGGAGACCCTGATCCAGCGCGCCACGCACCGCATGTCGGTGCGCAAGAACGCCAACATCAACCGGGACTCCCTCGGAGAGCACGTCATCATCCCCGTGAGTGCTTGCCATCTGCCCCTTGCCAAAATTGCTTTAGTGGACGGGGCAAGGGTTCTGGCCTTGCGAGGGTCCTTGGAGGAGTATTGACGTTATTCCAAGCCTCAGTTATGAGAATACTGCACGTGCCCTTGGAGCTCCAGTAGATGGGCGTCAGTTGCTTCATCTGTCGTGGGAGTTTCCCAGCTGGCATGCACAGAAGCTAGGGGACCTTTCGGTTCCTTGGAGTGATTTGGTTTCTCCCAAGCTTTTAACTCGATGCATGTCTTAGCCCCGCCTTTCATTTACCTATTTTGTTGTGGGTTTATTCATAGTGTAATTGCTCTAAGTGCTCTGTTTCAGTACATACTGTGAGTGTACAATCGCCGTCAAAAGTAAATGGAAGGCGACTGTCAAAAAAATTTAATTTCTTTAAATTTAAAGCATAATGGTCCATGTTTGTTGGTGCACAGTGCAATTCGCAAAATCACAATTAGGCTGCACATATGTATTCAACAATGCATGAATTGGGGGGGGGGGGGGGGGGCAATGATTAAATTTTTTCGTTAATATTGCCTTCCAATTACTTTTGACGGCACCTGTACATTACCCGTATTATGCTCAAAAACCTCCACATCTATTTTGAAGCACTGCATTGCTGGAGCTGATACCTCGAGCGAGCCATTTAGAGGCAGCGCTTTGAGGCAAAATCTAACCGAAAAACAGTTTTTTTTTTTAAATACTGTGCTCTCAAACCCCCACACAAGTTTGTACCTTATTGAAATTGAATCACTAAGGACTGTTTTAGAAATTAGTAAATTTACACACTCTCCAGCCATCAGGAATTTTTTTTTTTCCACATATTTGTTTCATGCCAAATCCACACTTCCACTTGCAAAAACTCAGCATACCAATGGCGCCTCTTAGCAAAGTGTGTAAACACACAGAGAACTCGTTTTAGAGCACTCAGTAGAGGGCAGAACACACACAAAGAAAGTGGTAGATGGGTGTACCGTTGTTAATTTGTTTGATAGAAAAGTATGGCCAGAAAGTAGTACATACGTGTACCACAGTTCTACAAAGGGCTAACATCGTGGACCTAAGTAGCATTGCTGCAAATACTGTAGGTGGAAACAGTATTATAGGGTACCGGCAGTGTCGATGCAAACAGTATTGCTGCAAGTGGTGCAGGAGCAAGCAGTCAGATAATTGGCCTAAAGATAAGGAAAATAGCTCTAAGACCAGTGCCTCCCTCCCCTCAACAGACTGTGCCCTTTATAAGCTCCCTGTAACGTTTGCTTCTTCACTACCCACGTGTTTTCGCAAGGAGCTTTTCCATGGGATGGGTTCAGTTGCAGCTTGTTGCAGCACTAGGGTTCATTCTTTAGCATGTATCACTGGGTGTTGCGACTAGCGCTCTTGTTCTGACTTGTGCCTCTTCGTCTGTGTGACATTATTTTCTCACACTTCAGCGACGGGGAGGTCTCCCTTCCACATCTGTGCTCCGTTGCTTTGGAATGTGGGTTGCTTCTGTTGCTTCTCCAATTTTCCCGGCCCCTGTGTGTTCTTTGTGTGTGCCCTCACCTGCTGTGTTCCTCCACACACGTGGTGGCGGACTGCCTGCAGCGGACCCAACTGGAGCACCCGTACAGCCTGGCGGAGAAGAACCCGGAGAAGTTTGCCGCCTCCATCATTGAGAAGCTGCGCGCCGTCAAGAAGCAGGCGGACTGTGGGGACAAGATGGAGCGCTTCCACCGGGCGCAGGCAGAGGACTTCCCACCAGTGCCCCCCAGGGGTCCCCCCGTGGTTGCCGGAGGAGCAGGGACTGCATCTGCCTCGGTGAGTTTCAAGTGGCCTCAGTGCGAATAGCAGCAGTCCAAAGAGCCACGGCACAGATAGCATTGCAGTAAATGCCATACATGGGAACACTGTAGGTGCAAGCAGTATCTGTAGAAACAGTATTGCTGCTGACACTGCATGTGTAAAACAGTATCAGTACAAACATTACTGCTGAAAATAGTATCGACACAAGCAGTATCAACGCGATCTACAGGCGTCAACACTGCAGGGCCAAGCAGTATCAGTGTGAACTGCAGGCACCAGCACTGCATGTGCAAACACTGGAGGAGCAAACACTGCATGTGCAAACATGGCACATGCAAACATTGCAGGCACCAGCACTGCATGTGCAAACATTGCATGCACAAACACTGCATGTGCAAACACTGCAGGCACCAGCACTGCACGTGCAAACACTGCAGGCACCAGCACTGCACGTGCAAACACTGGAGGCACCAGTACTGCATGTGCAAATGCGACATGTACAGACATTGCACGTGCAAACATTGCAGGCACCAGCACTGCATGTGCAAACATGGCACATGCAAACACTGCAGGCACCATCACTGCACATGCAAACACTGCAGGCACCATCACTGCACGTGCAAATATTGCAGGCACTAGCACTGCACATGCAAATATTGCAGGCACTAGCACTGCACGTGCAAATATTGCAGGCACTAGCACTGCACGTGCAAATATTGCAGGCACCAGCATTGCACGTGCAAATATTGCAGGCACTAGCACTGCGTGTGCAAACACTGGAGGCACCAGTACTGCATGTGCAAACACGACATGTACAGACATTGCACGTGCAAACACTGCACATGCAAATATTGCAGGCACTAGCACTGCACGTGCAAATATTGCAGGCACTAGCACTGCACGTGCAAATATTGCAGGCACCAGCATTGCACGTGCAAATATTGCAGGCACCAGCATTGCACGTGCAAATATTGCAGGCACCAGTACTGCATGTGCAAACACGACATGTACAGACATTGTACGTGCAAACATTGCAGGCACCAGCACTGCACGTGCAAATATTGCAGGCACCAGCACTGCACGTGCAAATATTGCAGGCACCAGTACTGCATGTGCAAACACGACATGTACAGACATTGCACGTGCAAACATTGCAGGCACCAGCACTGCATGTGCAAACACTGCAGGCACTAGCACTGCACATGCAAACATTGCAGGCACCTGTACTGCATGGGCAAACACGACATTTACAGATATTGCACGTGCAAACATTGCAGGCACCAGCACTGCATGTGCAAACACTGCAGGCACTAGTACTGCACATGCAAACATTGCAGGCACCAGCACTGCACGTGCAAACATTGCAGGCACCAGCACTGTATGTATAAACACTGCAGGCACCAATACTGCATGTGCAAACACTGAAGGGGCAAACAATATTGCTTGTGATGTGATCAGTATGATTACGAACAGTATCTCTGTAAACAGTATGGGTGCAACCAGTGAAGTGGGGATGTGTGCAGTGGGCACAGTGGCAGTGTCAGTCGGTGCTCTGCAGATGAGTCTGGTGGCAACTGGATGCAAACAGAAGTTTAGAGCAGAAGCCGCGCCTAGCACTTGCAGTATAGTCACCAAGTGTCTATGAGGAAAACCTTACTAAACAGAGTGTGGCTTTACAGGCCACTGTGAACTTTTAAGATGAGCTGTCGAGGACACCAGGAACAATCAAATCCTGGTCGTTGGAGAAGCTGTCACGTGTGATTGACTGTTCGCCAGTCATCTGGCTATGTCTTGTGGAGCAAGAAGAAACTGAAAAAGCCATGTGCCTGAGGTGGCAAACAGACTTGTAAAATACTTGAGTCATGGAGGTTGCGGGGTTTTTTTTGTTCGAAAATGGATGACTGCAGGAACGTTGCACACTGCATTCAGTTTTCTAGCCTTGCACCCACAAGTTTTCCGAGTCTCAAAGGACTGAACCAAGTAGTGGTGCCTTAGAAGCTTGTTCTACATCTGTGCCCACTTGCGTACGAAGCAGATAAGGACGGTCTGAACCCTCACTTGGCTTTGAGCAAAGGAGTAGCGCACAACTGGCTCACTTAGTCGGCGGACACTCCAACTGGGTATTAGGCGAGAAATGAAAATGTGGAAGGTGATCACTTTTTTCAGCAATAAAACAGGGTAATCTCGCTATCTAACTGCTTCCCAGTTGCAGTGTACTGTCTTTTGGGCTCACTTTTAGAAGTAATTAGTACTTTGGTGAACTGCATTTTGTGTTAACTCCTAGTACAGTAGAACCTCGTTAATTCGAAGTCCGTCGGACCGTGAAAAGTCATCGAATTAACCAGGTTTTCGAATGATCAAAAATCGACGAAAAATGAGAAATAAACGTACGAAACATGGCTGCATCAACACTGCACCTTTATTTTGCCTGAAAAACGGTCACTTGAAGTAGTCATCGATGCACGACTGCTCGGCGCGGTAGTTAGAGGTGCGTACATACTCTGACGTTCTCGGCGCGTGGGCGAGAGCCGGTTGTGGTCGGATACGTCAGATCGGCGACGCTACGCCAGGCGCTCCGACGCGACTGCTACTTGTGGCTACAGGAGGGGTACGCTTGCTCTTCTGCCACCCTTTGATTGGGGACACTGCTTGGAGCGGAGCTCCGACGCGAGCGCAGAATGTTCTTCGTTCGACACGCCTCCTGGGAGAGGAGGCAATTGGCAAAGGGAGTAGAGGGGAAGCAGTGGCGCGGGAGGCGTGCGCTGTGTATTCTGGGTGGGCGGCTTCGGCGCGCTCGGCGCGAAAGAGAGACATGCTCCACGGTGCGGTCAGAGTGCGCCGAAGCCGCCGGACACATCCGCGGTCATAGCCGTGCCGCGCGAGCGCGCGCTACGTCGGAGTATAAACGCGCCTGAACACAGAACACGTTTGATCGCGGCACCGAACAATCAAAACACTACGAGCAGCGCCTGCCACGAGCTAGACAAACAACGGAAACGGAGCCAGAAAAATCGTGACCTAGCGGCACCTGGTTGTTGCTTTGTCAACTAAAGCTAGCCTCCGAGACCGGTAGTCGACCGTGCAGATCGCTGAGGCACAACAAACCACCTGAAACCGAAAATTGATTTACAGTGCCACCTGGCTGCCACTCCGGCAACTCAACTATACTGGCCGTAGAGACTGGCAACGCATTTTTCTTTTCGCGAATCACGGAGGCCATGGTTTAAACCTACGTTTTATCCGGAGAGGGGCACGCTGGGTGTTCAAATTATCCGGCAAATTTTACATGGAAACTGTTGGGATTGCCGAAAACCTTCGAATTACGCGGGATTTCGAATTAACGAGGTTTTACTGTAGTTAGAACTTCGGTTTACTCAGACTGCGCTGGCATCCCCATGTGGTTTCAATGAACAAGCTCTCTGTATCGGGAACCATACACCAGGTATGGAGAGATGACATCAGGTTGCCTACATGGCCAATATCTCTCTTGCAAGTTCTGTAACGAATCGTTCTCCTTCTCTGTTTGTGTGCAAAAAGGAGCAGTTTTGTGATGCGTGCACCTGTCGTTGCAGTCCGGCGGAGGAGCTTCGCTGCCGGGCCCCGGTGCGGGTGCCGCCGCTGCGGGTGGCTCAGCCAACCCCGGCTTCTGTGAGCGGCTGTTGGGCATTCCGGCGGAGGAGGTGAGCTCCCAGAGCATCCTGGACGAGCACGTGTCGCGGGTCTTCGACTCGCCCCTGTCGCACACGCCTCCGCGGGCTCCCTCTCCGCGGCACCGCTTTGGACCGGCCATGGTGCCGCCATCGCCGTACGCAGTTCTCGGCCACCAGCTCTGGCACAGGAAGGTGCGTGGCCTTTTGGGTGTTGCTGATAACTGAAGAGAAAAAAAAAAGATCACAATTTTATGTGGGAGAAGTATTAGGTGTATGCGCAGCCTGTTTTGCAAGGGTCTTCGTTTGGCGTCTGTAGCATTGTCAAATGTGTGCTTTCAGGATGTATTCACGATAAAATTTTCACTGTGACTTCTTATTGATCACAGTCCTGTGACTTTATGAGCAACTGTAGAAAGACAAAAAGGATTAGAATTTTATGTGAGAGAAGTCGAAGGTATATGTGCGGCCTGTTTTGCAAGGGTCTCTGTTTGGTGTCTGCAGCATTGTGAAATGTGTGCTTTCGGAATGTATTTGTGATGAAATTGTCACTGTGCGGTGGCTTCGCGAGCAGCTGCAGTCTGTATGAATTATACCACAATGTGTATCAACAGTAAAATGTTGTTGTAATTATACAGGGTGTTTCACCTAAGACTTTCTGCAATTTTTAAAAATAAGCTATTTGAATTAGATGCGCGCTTTTTCTGGCATAGCATTGTCAGTGGTGTAGTACATCATAATGCAGCTAAGACGTGCTAACTAGCAGGCTTGTTAACCAATATTTAATAGTTAACTTTTAAACTATTACCGTTGGGCTCCTTAATTATTGAGAGGCATGCAGCCCACCGTAAGTAATGTCCATATCCATTTTTAGAATTTTGAGAACGCGATTATCCTCGGCGCTGTGGCCCAACAAATTTCACCTACATCGCGCCAAAATACATGCGGTTTGAGAAGCTTGCAGGCAAAGCAACCTCTCCAGTGAACCTAACTCGTCGAAATAGCCAAAATTTGTTGGGCCACAGCGCCGAGGATAATCGCGTTCTCGAAATTCTGAAAACGGATATGGACATTACTTACGGTGGGCTGCATGCCTCTCAATAATTAAGGAGCCCAACGGTAATAGTTTAAAAGTTAACTATTAAATATTGGTTAACAAGCCTGCTAGTTAGCACGTCTTAGCTGCATTATGATGTACTACACCACTGACAATGCTATGCCAGAAAAAGCGCGCATCTAATTCAAATAGCTTATTTTTAAAAATTGCAGAAAGTCTTAGGTGAAACACCCTGTATAATCTGTACAACAAAAGAAAGATTGCTGTAGAAAGCCCTTGAGAAACGGCACTTGTAAGGGTGCAGCGCTGTTCGATGTATCGAATGTTCCGGTGGACAGGAGTCCGATGAACCTGAACAGTATTGCTGTACTTTTGTGTGGGATTTTCAATGGGCTCCTCCAACTGTTCAGTATAAACAATAATTTCGCATATTCGGGATTAACTGTAGTACACAGTGAACTGTTCCGTATAAACAATAATTTCGCATATTCGGGATTAACTGTAGTACACAGTGAACTGTTCCGTATAAACAATAATTTCGCATATTCGGGATTAACTGTAGTACACAGTGAACTGTTCCGTATAAACAATAATTTCGCATATTCGGGATTAACTGTAGTACACAGTGAACTGTTCCGTATAAACAATAATTTCGCATATTCGAGATTAACTGTAGTACACAGTGCAAGCGAAGGGTTTTGATTTTCTTTGCAAATGATATCGATGCGCTGTCGGATTGGGTGATCTGTTGACATGGTTTGCGTGTTGCGGACTCTACCTCTGCTGGTTAATAACTCCATTAAATGTTGCTGCGTTTTTCGTGGAACCTGCATGTTTGGTCTCTGCGGAAAGTAATCGGTGTTGCCGCTCCGCAGGAGCGTGATGCCTGCTCCAGCGACAGCGGTGCCGTGCGGGACTTCTCGCCAGACGATGAGGCAGTGCATGGCAGCCGGAGGAGGGCGCAGGGGGGCAACTCGGCATCCGGTGGGAGTGGCGCATTTGGCAAGACGTTTCGGAGCGGTCCGCAGCCGTCGGACAGTGGGGTGGACAGCGGAGCCAGTGCTGTGTGCGAGCAGCTGCCTGTGAACCAGGGAGCAACGGAACGGTGAGCATCTCGACGCCTTTTTGGTTCTTCTTATTACGTGCTAAACACCTTCAAACTGGTTCAGACTGGCATCCAGCCGGTTTCTTTTGAGAATCCCAACGTCCACTACGTTAGCATCTACAACCTTTGTCAAAAGTTTAGAGCCCAGGGGTTCTGCTTCTGGGCCACATTGCATTGCTCGTAATGCGTCCTCAGCATCTCAAATCTCCTGAAGGTAAGAAGATTTTTGGTCTTGCTCCCTCCAATGCGTAGGACTTCCATTAGTGCTACAGGAGCGCCACAATAGTGCTTCAGAAGCAAACCCCCTGGGCTCTAAACTTTTGACAAAGGCTGCACTTAGTGACAGCTACACATAATGGCAGTTGCCCGGCAATCTGATGTTGATTTTCCTGTCTGTGGGTGGATGCTGTCAGTTTTCTGAACACCTTGTGTGAAAGAGTTTTAGCCTTAGGGAACCGCATTGACTTCCGAAAAGATTCTGAGTGGCTTGGATTCCGTTCTTTCTGGCCGAACATGCATACAAAAATGAGTATGGAGTTGCATGGTACCTGAAAATATCTCAAAATTCAATAGTGA